>NC_056741.1:1676872816-1677077490 GCF_019279795.1 Protopterus annectens
TAAGAAAGTGTGTACTTCTGCTACCCTGGCTTTTAGAGTTATGAACTATCAGACAGATATGTTTTTGTCTGTTCTCTGTCAGGCCTGTCAGGTTATTTCAGATCTTCCAGATTCTGAGAGGAGGACCTCTGCTCTTTCCTTGCTGGGGATGTATTCAGGTTGCTTGCCATTCCTTTAAATGTGGCTGATGCCTCATCTAAGGATACTGCTTTTGGCTCTGTATCGAGGAGATATATTCCTGGCTCTGAATTCAACCTTCACTTGTTGATATCAAGGCTAAACTGATGGATGGTCATCTAGATAAGAAGCATTTGTTTGGTGTTGCTGCTGCGCTGTCTGAGTTGTTTAAGTCCCTGCAAGAAAAGGATAAGGCTTTGCAGCATTTGAAACATTTTTGTTTCACCTGTTCCAAAATTTCAAAGGAATTATCCTAACAAGCCTGCTTTTGTTCATAGATGGTCTCACCCTCCTTCCAAAGGCAAAAAGGGTGATAGAAGGCCGCTTCCTGCTAAGGCTACCAAAACTCCTTCCCAGAAACTTCCTTTTCCTGACAAACCAGGTGTTGTACAGTTATCCCTGCCCTGCTCTTCTCAGTCACATTCCTCTTTCTCTGTGTTTTTCCCTGTCCCTTCCTATTTGGCTGAAGGTCACCCAAGACTCCAGGGTTCTTTCCATAATTCACCAGGAGTATTTCATGGTTTGGAAATCTCTTCCCCCTTTATGGGCATTCATCAGAAACAACTGCCCTTTTTTTCCAGAGTACTTCAGGGTCTGTTGGCTCAAGGAAATATTCAAGACGTTTGAACTCCTCAGAGGGGGAAGGGGTTTTATGATAGAATGTTCCTGCTCCCCAGGAAAGAAGGTGCCTGGAGACCCATTCTAGATTTCTCTCAGCTAAACACCTTTTTGAAGGCTCCTTTCTTTCAGATGCTATCCCTTCAAACCTTGTTTCCTCTTCTGTTTCCTCAAGATTTTCTGGTTTCCCTGAATCTCAAGTGTGCTTATCTTCATATTCCTATTCATCCCCATTTCAGGAGGTTTGTACTTTTCTGTGCTGCCTGGCATTTTCAGATATTCATCATGTTTCACTATTGCAGTCATCACCTGTGGGTTATCCCTGCTGTGGTAGCACTCGTCCAGCCCAAACACCATAGTCAGTTATTTTTGCATCAGCTGCAGTCGCCTGTAGTCTGACATCAGGTCATCAGTGCTATAAAGCAAGGCAGCTGATGAAATTATCAGTCTTTCTTGCCATGGAGCCCGTAGCAGAAGCAGATCGCACGAGTGCAGGTCAGTCGCTACCAGTAGTTGAATTTTCAGCTGAAAAACTTCAAAGCTAAATACCCCATTGGGGATCCTTTTCTTGCACTCACCAATGTCCAAAAAAGTTAACAATTCTCACGCCTGTGGAAAGCAGATCCCACACCAAGACTTTCATTCCTACTGCGTCACTTGTATAGGCCCAGACCACGACGTCCCCCATTGCCGGTTCTGTGCCCTCTTTAATGTGAGAACCTTTTGCTGTAGAGCTCTTTTTGTAGACAGTTATTTTCGTGTTCTGTCTTTGCATTCTGATATGGAGTCTGTCAGCCAACAATATGTGGACATTCCGAAAAAATGTAGAGATAGACAGACCACACAAAGCTAAGTCTTCTGACAATGCTACTTCTAAGCAGGTCGTCAGTTCTCTGGAATTCAGTGAGGCATTTTCACAGCATCTGATGCCCGATTCGATATCTATACAGGCCTCTACTGAGACCCTTTTGGAGTCCGGTATGCCATAGAAATAGCCTTAGTCTTCTGTGCTGGCTATCTTGCCTCAGTTGGGTTCAGAGCTGCAACGCAGGCACCAGCTTCCAAGGAAGCTTTTCGCACTACTGAATTTAGACAGAAACTAATGTCTTCTCTTCCGAATACCGGTTCTCTCAGACCGATGAATTCTCTCAGGCTTAGAAGCCAGGCCACTCCTAGGAAATCTGCTTCTAGCCACCATCTTCATACTGTTCCACCACCCCAAGCACAAATGCTGAAAATGGTGGAGTATCTCTTCTCCCTTATCTGGAGTAGTCAGGTCACAACTTCTAAAAGGAAAAGGTATCCTTTTGCAGAGATTATGGCAGAACAGGATTCTGAAGAATCTGTTCAGTTTTTGAAGAGGAACAGCATCCCTTAACTGCTTATGAGGAGTCAGATGCAGAGGAAATCCATCCCTTCTGGCTCCCTTCCAGAGGACCTTTCATTTGGGGAAACCCTTCACTCTCTCAGGGAACATTTCCAATGGGAATCTCAGGACTTCCCACACTCTAAGAAAAGGCTTAGAGAGTTTTGGAGCTGCCCCAGCACAGACCCCTGGCCATCCCCTGTATTTTAGAGGTGGTGGATGATGTTTACCATGAATCCATCTTGGCCCCTGATGCCCTCCCTTCTGCTCCTAGTAAACCTGACAGGTACTACAGAGTACCGGATTTTCACAAATACCTGTACAGAAATCCTGCTGCAGACCAAGAGGTCATTACACAGGGACCTAAAGGAGTTAAGACTACGTTCTGCTAAGAATCCTGTTCCTTCTTACAAGGACTCCAGAGCTCTAGACAGATGGGGTAAAAAAGTATACACCTGTGGAACCTTGGCTATCAGAGCACTTGGTTGTCATTTCCATATGTTAAAATATCAACAACACACTTTGGAACTACTGAAACAGAAAACTGCTACCTTTCCTGACTCTGCCAATTCAAGAGTTAGTGGATTTACTGCACTCTGCTTGTCAAGTGGCCAAGCACTCATTACAATGTGGATATGACACCCCAGAAGCCTCTAGCAGGGCAGCCATGACAGGATATGTTATTAGGAGACATACATGGCTGAAGGAACAACCTCTCCCTGATCATGTCAAGTCTAAACTTATGGATGTACCCCTAGATAAGGAGCGCTTGTTTGGGGAAAAAGCAGAAGACCGTAAACAGCACAAATAAAAAAAATGAGGGTTATGCTACTCAACGCCAGGAGTTTAAATCTCAAAATGCACATGCTCAAAGCACTCCTCAGTATGGAGAACGTCGACATCTGTGCAGTTACTGAAACCTGGTTCAAGGCTCCACAGGGCACCCCAGAACTACCGGGCTACAACTCAGACCACACATTTCGGCCACAGAACATGGACCGAAACACAAAAGGAGGGGGTGCATCCATATTCATCACGGATACCTACATCTCCAGGTTAGTGATGCAGCATGATACCTCCGAGATCATCCATGTGCAGCCAACATCAGGCAAATCTGCAATGCAAATTGTGGCCTGCTACAGATCACTCTCCATGACCAAGGTCCACCACTCCACCTTTCTGGAGACACTGGAAAACATGAAGGTCCTACCGAACACCCTGATATTGGGCAATTTCAATTACCCTACAGTTAACTGGGAAAACTACTCAAGTACAAACTCCCAGGTCCAGTGCTTCCTGGAATTTATCAACTAAAATGCCCTGGATCAGCTGGTAAACTCCTCTACCAGAGGTGAAAACCTATTGGACCTGGTCATCACCAACATGGGCGACAGGTGTTCCACACCGGAGGTCAACCCGTCACTGGTTAGATCAGACTAAACTAACCACTCTGGATGTCCACACCACACCACCACCTCCAACCAAGGAAACAGTGAAAAACTTTTCTATAGCAAACTTCACCTTACTTAAGACAGAGGTGGTAAGTTTCACAGCCCCCCACGCTAAAGGATAACAGTGTCCAAGATGCAGGAACCTTTACAAATACCCTCTATGAGCACCTACAAGGATGCATGGATCGTGCCATCCCTAGCAAAACCAAGACTCACTCCCCTAAGAGAAGGAAACCAGTGTGGTGGACCCCTGCCATAAACAGGCTATACAATAGAAGGAGGAAACTAGTTCAGAAAAAAAACAAATACCAAGAAGGAAAGACATCCCTGATCAGTATCAGTAAGAAAATAAGGTCCCTCATAAAATCCTCCAAGGCTAACGTCGAAAGAAAAATAGCCAAGGATTCAAAAGATAACCACAAAGCCTTCTTTAGCTATGTCAAGAATCTAAGTGGAAACTCGCAGATATGCTCTGAGCATGTGCAAAATAGCACAAAATATACTGAACCCACTGATATTGCCAACATCCTGGCAGATAGATTCAGTGCAAACGTCGCCCCCCTCTCACCCCCAAAAGGGCCCACAACAATACCGGAAAAGTGTAGTGTCCCAGAAATCAGACGCACAGGTGAAAACAGCCCTTTCAAAAGCCAAAAGCACAGTGTCAATGGGGCCAGATGGTGTCCCAGGCTGTGTCTTGCACAAACTACAGAACGAACTAACCCCCCCACCTAAACGCACTGTTCAACCTCAGCCTCTCCACAGGCTACGTGCCCATAGAATGGTGCACAGCAATGGTTATTCTGCTTCACAAAGGAGGGGCCACAACTGACCCTGGTAACTATCACCCCATAAGCCTGACTAGCCTGGTCTGCAAGGTTATGGAGCACATCATCATGGAACTCTAACAAAGACATTGGAAACCTCTAAACTCTTGACCAGACCTAGTTCGGCTTTAAGGGCTTATCATGCCTAATAAACCTGGTTGACGACTTTGAGACGGTCACCAAGGCCATAGATGAGGGGAAGGCAGTTCACACAGCCTACCTTAACCTTGCCAAGGCTTTTGACATCATTCCCCACTCAGGAATTATAAAAAAAAAACTCACCAGCCTGAACATAAACCCCTCCATCACTAGATGGGTTTCCAACTGGCTTACAGACAGAACTCAAACGGTAAGAATAGCAGGCTCCAGGTCCGACTCTAAACCAGTCACAAGTGGTGTCCCACAAGGCTGAGTCCTGGGAACCCTACTGTTCGGCATATACTTCTCAGAAGTACAGGCAAACACAGGAGGACTATGGCTAGCCAAGTTCACCGATGACTGCAAACTGGGAGCCATAATTGACTCTCCGGCTGACACGGACATTCTCCAAAAGGGCCTTACTGAGATGGACACCTGGTGTCAAAGTCATGGTCTCAAGCGAAATTCCAAAAAATTCATAGTCATCCCATTTGGGAAAAACAAAACACCTATGAATTACCACGTAGGTGGCAGCCCCCTTAATACAGAAGAGGTAATAAGAGATCTGTGGATCCAGGTAGATAGTAATCTCTCCTTTGACAATCATATTGCCAAAGTAGTTGGGAAATCCTTCTATAGCCCATCTAATTACTAAAAGGTTTGCATCTAGAAATAGAGGTTATAGTGCCCCTGTACTCGTCACTCAACAGACCCATCATAATATACCTCACAAGACACTTCCAACAGCTGGAAAGACCACAAAAGTACATCACCAAGAGGATTACTGGCCTCAAACATATGTCCTATGCAGTCCGACTGGAAAAACTCCAGCTGTAGTCAGTGGCATATCGCTTACTCAGAGGTGATCTCTGCCTGACTTACAAAGTCATGTCCAACTCAGAACTGATGGACATGCTCCACCTAAACAAATCCAAGTCACTGCGAGCCACTCCATCTAGTGAGCTAAACATCGCCACAACAATAAATAGAACATGCTGGAGTTATAGATTCCTGTCACAGAGACTCCCCATGCTTTGGAACAAAATTCCTAACTACATTAGCCAGAGCCCCTCACTATAACACTCAAGAGAAACCTTGAGTGGATGGGTAACAGAAAATACACCCCTGGGATCACTTCATTGGCTTTTCTTGACAGAGGCTCAATTAATTAATCAATGGGGCAGTGAAAGTTGCACACACTGGCTAGGCTTATAAATGCCCTCGGGCAGATAGCCTAGATGTCCTTCAAGGATGCATCTGCAGTCCTAACAAATGGGGTTGTCCTGCCTCAGGCAGCCCTTCGGTCGGCCGGATTCCAAAGTCTGGGTCTGGCCTCGGCTGATGTCGCACTTCACCCGATGTCATAGCTGCTGTTAAATGGGTATAAAGGCATCAGCCAACGCCATTTTCCTCAGTCTTTCTTGCCGCGTGGCGCCCGAAGCAGAAGCTGTTCGCAAGTGCCGGTCGGTCAGAACCAGAGATTGCTACTACCGAAGACTTCTAAAAAGCTAAGTACCCCGTTGGGGACTCTTTCTTGCCTCAGCCGATGTCAGAAAAAGTGAATAACTGTTTAACTTGTGGGAAACAAATACCTCATAAAGATTTCCACTCTTACTGCCTACCTTGTTTAGGCCCAGACCACGACGTAGCAGCTTGTCTAGCCTGTGCTTCCTTCAACCGACGGACACTTAGACCTCGGTCGGAGTTTGCAGAGGAGTTTTTCGGCTCCGCTTTTGCTTACAACATGCCGTCAGAGACTCCGTCTTCACAATTAGCTAAAAAGTGTAAGGAAAAGGACCGACACTCGCGGTCTGCGGTTTCGGCCGAAACCGCTGTTAAGCCAACCGCGAGTGTCTCGGTTTCAGCTGAAACCGAGTCCGCGGTTCTTCCTTCGGCCGAAAACATGCCTCCCACCGAGGCCTCATCCAGCATGGCTGAATCTGCTACTGAAATTCCACCTGCCCTTACAGGTTCTCAGGAATTATCAGATACTATCCCTTTAGATATATCTACTCCTGCACGTGGAGCTGCTAGGCCGCCTGCATCCATGTCAATTAAGGCTTTTGCCAGGGCTAAAGCAGCTAAATCAACAAAGACCGTGCCTGCTAAAACCCCCTCTCACAGGCCTAGCTCTAGTACTCAAATGCTTAGTCTAGCAGAGGATCTCATTTCTTTGATCAGGGGATCCCAGCCTCACCCTGATAGGGCCTCTCACCCCCCTCCAGAGAAGAGGCCTAGAGCAGAGCCCCCTGAGCCTGTTTCTACAGATTACTCCTCTGATGATTCAGAAAATACAAATCCTCCAGAAGGCCCTTATTCTCCATATGAGGACTCTGATGCAGAAGACTCCATTCCTTCTGCCTCTCCTCCTGAGGAATTTTCTTTTGGGGAAAGCTTGCATGCTATGAGAGAACAATTCCAATGACAGGGCCAGGGTTTTTCAGACTCTAGGAAAAGGCTTAGGACCTTTTTACATTTACCACAGCATAGGCCTTTAGCCATTCCTCCAGTACTTACAGTTGTGGATGATGCATTTAATGATGCTTGTACTGCTCCTGACTCTCTTCCTCCAGCCCCTGCTAAGCCCGACAGATACTACAGGGTTCCGAACACACATTATCACTTGTATAAGGCTCCTATTGCAGATCCTGAAACTATTTCACAGGGCCCCAAAGCTGTAGCAGCTGCCTCTGCCAAAAACCCCCTCCCCTCTGAAAGAGAATCTAGGGCATTAGAGAGATGGGGTAAAAAAGTTTATACTTCTGCTACTCTTTCGGCTAGGGCCTTAAACTGTCAATTCCACATGATTCAGTATCAGGAATTTGTTAGATCAGCTAACTAAAAAACTGTCCTCACCTGAACCTTTAGACTGAAAGTCCCTTCAGGAATTGGTACATAACATTCAGCAGGTCTGTAATCATTCCTTAAAATGCGGCTATGATGCACTGGAGGCTTCCTTTAGATCAGCTATGACTGGTACAGTGATCAGAAGGCATGCATGGTTAAAAGAGCAGTCCTTACCAGACCATGTAAAGTCAAAGCTCCTAGATGCTCCCATGGAAAAACAGTTTGTTTGGCTCCCCTGCACAGCAAGTGTTGAAGAAGGTGGAAGAGAAAGCAAAATCTGTCCAGACAGTCAAGGATTTCTTACAGGTCCAGCCTCCGAGGTTTAGTAGGAACTGGCCTTCCAAAAATTGGTCCTTTCCAGACACCACCAGAGCACAGAGAGGCAGGAATAGGCGCCCAAGAGGCAGAGGTCAATCCAGAGGTGCCTACAGGGGACGTCAGTGGCAGCCTAACAACCAGAGAAGTACTGCCACAGATCCAGCCACTATCACTTCCACAGGACAATCACAGTGACTTGGCTCTGAAACCGCCTACCAGGGAACAACTAGAAGCACCCTTAGGCAGAAAGCTAGCCTTATTTTCAGTAAACTGGCATTACATTACAGGAGACAAATGGATTTTACAGACAATAGACAAAGGTTACAGGTTTCACTTCCATACTCTACCAAGGAAGAGAGGAATGCCAAGCCTACCTCCAAATCAAAAGACAAACGCTCTAGAACAAATAGACCACTTACTAAGGATGAGAGCTATAGAAAAGTTACCGTCTATGGAACAAGGACAAGGATTTTACTCCAGACTTTTCCTGGTGCCAAGAAAGGAAAACCAATGGAGACCTATTCTCGACCTGTCCGCTCTGAACACATATCTCATTGTTCCAAAATTCAAGATGCTGACCCTACAGCAGCTTCTTCCCATGCTGGGCAAGGAGTCTTGGCTGGTAACTCTAGATCTCAAGGAGGCGTACCTGCACGTCCCCATACGACCAAATTGCAGAAGATACCTCATATTTCTTGCAGGATCAGAGCATTATCAATTCTCAGCATTGCCTTTTGGCTTATCTACTGCGCCCAGAGTATTCACGAAATGCCTGGCATCAGTAATTGCTTATTGCAGGCTTCAGGGAATTCAAATTTACCCATACCTGGATGACTGCCTGTTACAAGCGGACAACAAAATCAAATTAACAAAAGATTTGAGAAAGGTCATTCACCTATTGCAAGCCCTGGGATACACAGTCAACATAAAAAAGTCAAGGCTGATACCATCCCAAAGGATAACTTTCTTGGGTGCAGAACTGGACACATCAAACCAAATGGCATTCCTCACAGCAGAAAAGCAGAAGCACCTACCACTCTATTTCATGGCATTATCAACGCAGAACAAGCTTACAGCAAGGAAAGTCCTGCAAGCCCTGGGTTACATGGCATCCTGCATAATATTGATTCCACATGCCAGACTACATATGAGGAAGCTGCAATGGTACCTAAGGAATTTATGGTCTCAGCACAAGCACAGCCTAGAAACCCAAATTCCAATAATTCCATGCCTGAAGCAAGAATTCCAATGGTGGGCCCAGGCCTGTCAATTGAACAAAGGACTGCCCTTCCACAGCCCTCACCCAAACCAGACTATCACCACGGACGCCTCAGACCTCAGTTGGGGGGCACACATGCTGGACAACTGCATACAAGGCTTATGGACTCAAGACCAGCTGAACCTACACATAAATCAAAAAGAGATGCTGGCAGTAAAGCTGGCAATTCAGACCGTTTCTTCAACAAGGTCATTTGCTGATAAGGACGGACAACACCACAGTTATGTGGTATATCAACAAACAGGGAGGCACACATTCATATCCTCTATGCCGGATGGCAATGGACCTCTGGAATGTGGCCCTGAACCTCAACATTCAGCTCCAGGCAATATTTGTGCCAGGAAAAGAAAATATACTAGCAGACATCTTAAGCAGAACTACAACGGATGCCCACGAATGGATGCTGCATCCAGACATCTTCAAATCCATTACAAGGAAATGGGGACTACCAGAAATAGACCTATTCGCATCCCCACACAACCACCAATTGAAAAAATTCTGCACAAGGACATACCACCCACTTGCTTGGAAGGTGGACTCCCTATCTTTCAGTTGGGAAAACCTGACAGCATATGCATTCCCACCTCTTCCTTTGATGCACAAAGTGCTACTGAAGATCAAAGAAGATCACCCAAGGACCATCCTGATAGCTCCAGACTGGCTGAGGCAGCATTGGTACCCACTACTGAGGAGTATGTCTCGGGAACATGCATGGCCTCTACCCCTAGTTCCTTTACTGCTAACACAGAACAACTTCAAAATCCTGCATCCAAACTTGAAAACACTGCAGCTAGCTGCTTGGAACATTGCATAAGACAAAATAACCCAGATTTATCTCAAAGGGTTAAAGACATTATCTTGGAGGCTCGCAGACCCTCAACAAGAAAAACTTACTCAGCGAAATGGAAAAGATTTCTCTTTTGGAGTGCAGCAAAAGGGCAAAATGTAGCACTGGTAAACATAGCTAACATCCTGGAATACTTAGCAGAGCTTTTCCACAATGGCCTGTCTTACTCTTCCATTAAGATTCATGCGTCAGCTATTTCAGCAGAATACAACATGGATCCTCCAGTCTTTTCTCACCCTCTACTCAGGCAGTTCTCGAGAGGAATTAAAAATGTAAAGCCACCAAGGAAGCCACCATTGCCTACGTGGGACTTGAACTTTGTGTTAGAAAAGTTGACACTTCCCCCTTTTGAACCAGCAGCAACAGCAGAATTACAGTACTTATCTTGGAAAACTGCTTACCTGCTGGCAATCACTTCAGCAAGAAGGGTTTCTGAATTACAGGCATTAATGGCAGTACAGCCCTTATCTTCCATCAGGATAGAGTGTCCATGAGAACTAATCCTACTTTTATGCCAAAGGTGGTCTCCAGGGTATCATTGAACCAAGCAATCCACCTACCTACATTCTTCCCCAACCCACAGAACAGGGGGGAAAGACTACTACATACCTTGGATGTGCATAGGCAATTGCGCTACTACCTGGACAGAACCAAGAACAATAGAAAAACTGACCAGCTTCTGGTAGCATATGCAACAGGAATGGAAGGAAAAGCAATTTCAAAACAGACAATCTCAAAATGGATAGGAAATTGCATTAGGTTTTGTTACGCTTATCATGGAAAGACAACTCCAGAAAACGTCAGACCTCACTCCACAAGGGCTACAGCCACTACTACAGCTTTTTTATGAGGAGTGGCTACCAAAGACATTTTAGAGGCTGCTACTTGGAGCTCCGTGCATACATTTGCCAAGCATTATAATTTACCTTTATACTCCAGATCCCGAGCAGGTTTTGCCACTGCTGTTTTGCAAGGGATCTTAACTACACCATAATCGTCTTAGTACCTCCTCCCCCAGTTTGGCTATGGTATTCTACCCATTTGTTAGGACTGCAGATGCATCCTTGAAGGACATAGTACAGTTTTGTACCTACCATAAATGTAGATGTCCGAGAGGTATGCATCTGCAGTCAGGATTACCCACCCTCCTTCCCCTCTGTGGTACTCCTAGGGTATTTGCCCATCTTGTAGCTAGCTGGGGGAATCTATTATGGTGTATTTGTTTGTATATATGTATATACATGTTTATTTCTATTTGCTCTCTATTGTTTGGAAACATTTGCATTTATCCAAATTTAGCCTTCCTAGAGGACACCTGGCATCTGGGGCAAGAAACACTGAGGAAAATGGCGTCGGCTGATGCCTTTATACCCACTTAACAGCAGCTATGACGTCGGGTGAAGTGCGACATCAGCCGAGGCCAGACCCAGACTTTGGAATCCAGCCGACCGAAGGGCTGCCTGAGGCAGGACAACCCATTTGTTAGGACTGCAGATGCATACCTCTCGGACATCTACATTTATGGTAGGTACAAAACTGTACTTTTACCTACCTATGAACCTATGTAGAGGCACTTAAAAAAGTAATCTGTGCTAACAGTAAAAGATTTCTTTCAGGTTCGACCTCCCAGGTTCAGCAGGAAGTTTCTCTCTAAGCACTGGCCCTTCCTTGCACCTAGCAGACAGGGCCAAGGTAAGCCCCGCAGGGACAGACCATCCTGGCCCCTATCCCTGGGCCAGCAGAGAAGCAAACAATGGGCCACATCCATCTCTAAGGCAGGGAGTTCTAAGCCAACCTTCTATAGCAAACACTCTCAATGACTCCCCCTCTGCCCTCCCTTCACTCATCAAAAACTAGGAGGAAGGCTCTCCCTCTTCAAAGATAATTGGCTTTCTGTAACAAAGGACCAATGGGTTTTCAGGGATACAAGTTCTCTTTCAGCGAACTCTCAATTCCAAGTGGGTACCCAGACTTGCCTCCAAATCAATGGACAGAGGCATTGAAACAGGTACAAGCTCTCATATCCCAGGGGGCAGTAGAACCTGTCCCCTCAGATCAAACAGGCAAAGGATTTTATTCCAGACTATTCCTTGTTCCCAGAAAAGAGGGCACTTGGTGCCCCATCCTGGATCTATCCATTCTGAACACCTCCCTGGTGTTCCCCAGATTGAAAATGCTAACTTTGCAGCAGCTGCTGTCTGTGCTAACAGAAAATGCCTGGCTAGTGACCGTAGACCTAAAAGATGCCTACCTCCACATCCACATCAGGGAATTGTGCAGGAAGTTCCTGCGCTTCAGAGCAGGCTCACAACACTTTCAGTTCTCTGTGCTGCCCTTTGGATTGTCTACTGCACCCAGAGTATTCACCAAATGCTTGTTCCCAGCCATAGCATTCTGCAGACAGAAATATACAGATTTACCCTTACCTGGATGACTGCCTCATTCAGGCAGAGTGCAAAGAAAAGCTCCTCTCATTCTCTTTGTCAAATCACTCTTAACTTCCCTAGGGTTCACCATCAACGAGAAGAAATCAAAGCAAAACACCACCAGGAAGATCATTTTCTTGGGAGCTCTGCTAGACACAGCATCCCAAATGGCCTTCTTATCCCCAGAAAAGCAGAGCTTCCTGCCTCTCTACCTTACCTAGCTGGCTTCCAGAAGTCATCTCAGTGTGAGGAAGTTCCTACAAGCCCTGGGATACATGGCATCTTGCATCCTTTTCATTCCCCTGGCCAGGCTTCACATGAGAACTCTTCAGTTGTTTCTAAAGAACCTTTGGTGCCAGCACTCTCAGTCCCTAGAGACAGCTCCCTCTGATCCCATGTATAAGGGCTGAGTTTCTCTGGTGGCCAGAGGCCTGTACCAGGAACAAGGGTCCTCTCTTCATCCTCCGCCCTACCGGCCAGACCATCGACACCTCAGACATTGCTTGGGGTGATCAGCTAGCAGGCAGGTGCACCCAAGGTCTTTGGGATGCCCAGCAACTTCACTTGCACATCAATCAGAAATAAATGATGGCAGTACAAAAGGCTCTGACATCTTTCAAACCCCATCTCAGGCCAGGGGTGGTTCTTGTAAAAACAGACAACACCACAGTAATGTGGTATATCAACAAACAGGGTGACCCACTCTTACCCCCTGTGCAGGTTAGCCATGAGCCTCTAGCTTACAGCCACCTCCATGGGTGTACACCTAATTGCCCAATACCTACCAGGGGTCAACAACACCCTGGCAGACCACCTAATCAGAAATTTACTGGACCCCCACGAATGGCAGCTCCACAGAGAAATCTTGCTGCAAATCACTCAGGAGTGGGGGACTCCAGAAGCGGATCTCTCTGCCTCACACCTCAACCACCAGCTGAAAAAGTTTTGTACCAGGGAGTATCACCTCCTAGCATGGAAGGTGGATGCCTTGACCTTCCCCTGGAACTCCTTCTTTGTGTACATGTTCCCCTCCTCTGCCCCTTTTTCCCAAAGTACTGATCAAAATAAGGGAGGAGAGACCAAAGGCCATCCTCATTGCTCCAGATTGGCCCAGACAGCACTGGTACCCCTTACTGCACAGCCTGACCTTACAGCACCCCCAAGCATCTTCCACAGTCTCAGACCTCTTGACCCAGGGAAGGGGGGGAAGATACTGCATCCAGACTTGCTCTCAATCTTTCAGCATGGCTTATACCTTAAAAGCTAACAAGAAGTCCCTGTTAAGCAAACGGGTCCTAAAACTCATCACAGAGGCCAGAAGGCCCAGCACCAGAAAATCTTACGCAGGGAAATGGAAAAGATTCTGCTGCTGGAGCCAGTACCTCCCATCCTTCCATCCCTCTCATCTTGGATTACCTAGCCGAGTTACTCAAAAGTGGAATATCTTTCTCTTCTATTAAAATCCATGCCTCAGCCATTTCTGCCCATTATGATTCAGACCCACCCTCTTCTCCCATCCTTTGATTAAGCGATTCCTCAAAGGGACTTCTTATATCATACCACCCTGAGACCTGAATTATGTTCTAGAAAAACGAACCTTACCTCCTTTCAAACCTGCTGCTTCTACAGAACTGAAACACCTCTCCTGGAAGTCTGCCTTCCTACTATCTGTCACCTCAGCCAGAAGGGTATCAGCACTTCAGGTTCGCATGGCTGTTGAGCCCTTCATCATTTTCCATGCAGACAGGGTATCCTTGAGGCTAACCCCTCCTTTATGCCCAAGGTGGTATCTGATGTGACCCTCAACCAGGCCATACACCTACCCACCGTCTTTCCCAACCCTCAAAACAAGGGGGAAAGAACTCTACACTCGCTAGACATGCACAGACAACTCGGATATTATCTGGACCATACTAAACCTTTCAGAAAAACAAACCAACTACTTGTCAGCTTTGCCCCTGGGGCAGAGGGAAGGCCATTTCCAAATGGATGTCACACTGTATCCATTTTTGCTACAGACTACATGGGAATCCCCCCCCCCCCAAGTCTATCCATACCCATTCTACTAGGGCAGCTTCCACTTCCATAGTCTTCCTCAGAGGAGTCCCCACCAGGGATGTCTTGGAAGCTGCCACCTGGACCTCTGTCCATACCTTTACAAAGCATTGCCACCTACCCCTTTTTTCTAAGTCTAGGGCAAGGTTTGCCTCTGCAGTTCTGCAAGGATTGCTGACCCATGCCTAGGACTCTAACCGTTCCTTATACCCCTCTCCTCAGCTTTGGGAGTCCTCCCACAGATGATGATTGCAACAGTGAAACACGAAGAACATAGTACAGTTGTGTACACTTACCATAAATGTACATGTTTGAGTGTATTCACTGTTGCAGTCCTGGTTTCCCTCCCTCCATCCCCGTATAGCATCTTCCCCAGAGGGACATAAGCTTATCATGGTGGCTTTTGGCCACCAGGACCCCTTTTCCTTTTTTCCTTGTGCTCCTGATGGGTTAGGGCAAGAAAAACTAATGTAATGACATTGGCTGCCTTGCTTTATAGCACTGACGACCTGATGTCAGACTACAGGTGACTGCAGCCAACTCAAAAAAAAAAAAAAAAAAAAAAAAAAAAAAAAACATTGACTCTGGTATTCAGGCCGGCTGAGGGCTACCACAGCAGGGATAACCCACAGGTGATGACTGCAACAGTGAATACACTCGAATATCTACATTTATGGTAAGTGTACACAACTGTACTTTCTGTGCTTTGCCCTTTGGCATCTCTTCTGCCCCAGGATCTTCACCAAATGCCTTGCTCCTGTGATTGCTTTCTGCAGATTGAGTGGAATACAGATCTTTCCCTACCTGGATGACCTGCTCATTTAGGCTTCTACAGAGATTTTGATTCAGTATCTACACTTTGCTGCTTGTCTTTTGCAAACCTGCGGTTTACTGTAAACTTCCAAACATTTTTCCCGACTCCTCCTCAGGATTGTTTTTCTAGGATATATGCTTCAGACTGTTGCAATGCTGGCATCTTTGCCTCCTTCCTATATTTTTTACCTTTTTGGTAAAACAAATTACAATATCTTGGTGAATGTACTTTATAGACCTATACAATTTGTAATTAATTTGTAATTAATTTTTGTATGAATGTCAGCTTTAAAATGATACCCTAACCATTACTGTGTGATACTACTTTACTGACAGATTCACAGAAATATGATTATTATAATTCTCATAAAAATGAAAGCATAATATTTCATCACCTGTAACAGAGACTACATATCAGTGTACATGTTGTGTGGCTCAATGTCCATTCAAAACAATGCATCATGCGTGTCATCACCATGCTCCCTTGCAAAGAGATGGGCATAATAATGAGAACTGTGGCAAACATATTTCATAATCCTACAAGACCAAACAAATTGTGACATCTGTACATGTGTACAGCATACAGACAGTTCTTTTACCATGTTGTAGGTACTAATACAGTCTTCAAAATGATCGATTACATAGCACATTGATATGTACCCTAGCAAAGTTATTTACCAAAATATGAAAAAATGTAATACTTTTCATAACCTAGGTCATAAGTTGTGATATCTGTACATGTATACAGCATACATATAGTTCTTTTACCATCTTGTAAGTACTAATACTGCCTTCAAAAAGTAGGTCTTACTCTGCATATTGACATGTTCCGTATGACAATTATTTGCCAAAATATGAAAAATATCATTTTAATCGGAGTCCTAAACTGCAATATCTGTACATGTGTACAGCATACAGATAACTGTTCTTTTTCCAACTGATGTCTGTCTTAGCATGTTATGTTCCCTAGCAAAGTTATTTACCAAAATATGAAAACGTATCATAATTTTCATAAACAAGCTGTGATATCTGTTTTACTCAGCATGTTTACAAGTTCCCTAGCAATCTTGTACAACAAAATATGAAATTGATCATAATTTTCATAATCTGATTCATAACATGTAATATCTGTTCATATGAGTACAGCCTACAGTTACAGTTTTTACTGTGTTGTAAATAGTGAAAAAGGTTTTCATAACATTTAATAGTTTTCTTTACAGTAGTAGTCCTACTTGGCCATGGTTGTTTTCCATCCTTAGTCATCAATGCGAAAATGACTTCAAGTAATACAGTGGCAGCTGCTGAGACTTTTACCTGACGAGTGATGATGACTCAGTGTTGTACTGTAACTGCACATACTGTAAATTAATAATGTGATAATGACTTGCATTTCATTACTGAAAGGTTCTGCATGCTTAGACAAAGGTGATAATTAGTGCACATAACCTGTTGAGTAGACATTCATTACATTCCTGGCACAGATAGACTGAGGCATTACCATCTGTTAGGAAAACACCTGAGTAGTTCAATAAATGTAGTGTAACAGTTATATATTGCTGACCCCTTCCTCTCACCTAAAATGTACACACAAATATAAAAAGAAATATTACCCTACATACTGATTTGATCAATGACAGAACTAGTGTAAAAGCAGTAATAAAATTTATATAACATTTATATCAGTGAGTCCTTCCTTTCACCTAAACTGTACACACCAATGGTGTAGCCAAAAGTATTACCCAACAGTTTTGGTTGATCCATGCCAGAATTACTGTTAAAATAGTAATAACATTTATCTCACCAACCTCTCTGATATGGTCACAGTTGGGAAACAAACTGGGCATCCTATCACATGTGGGTCTATGGTAATAACTGATTTACAGATGTATGTTCAAACACCAAACGAGTTATTGACTACTATTTATGGAAATGACAAATTCTATAAACACACAGCAGACCGCTTTGTGTCACTATCACTCATAAGCCACTTCAAGTATTTCCTGGAAGCCAGTACATAAAGTGTCTTTACAGTTCTAGGGAATGTTGTACTAACAAAGATCTGACCTATGTATAAGCCTGGCAAAGAAATGCACACAACTGATGTCTCATCAAGAGTATGTCTCAATAATGCAGAAAGAATCTTTTGGACCATGATTTGGAACTGTTGTCCATTGTACCTTACCTGCTAGCATATGAAGGATTTCTACAAGATTTTATCCAGTGCACAGAACATAACAATGATGTTCAAATTTTGAAAAATGTATTCATGGATGTCCAAATGAAAAGAAAAAAGTTCCGTTTCCCATTCAAACACATTAGATTTTTCCTGATGAAATTCAGATTTTACAGTTAACACTTTAAAGACAGACAATGTTTAATTTCAAGTATCCAGAACATATAAAGTTTTGTGATAAATTATCATTCCAGATGTCCTTGCATCTGGCGAAGTGCTACAATTTATTAGTTAGGAATTTTGTTTATTTTTACAAGAAATGGAATTTCTGCATACACCAGCCAGTATGGACCTCAACAATCAAATGGACAAGTAAAATTATACACACCATCAAAAAACATTATGAAAAATCTGCTGCCAGCTCTAAGCAAGACTGTTAATTAGCATCACTTGAATACACAGATTTCCCCTACAACCATTTGGGCTGCTTTCTTCTCAGTTATTGCTTAGGAGGAAAATTAAAACAAAATTGCTCATGTCATCCCTGTTGTTGTGATGTCAGCACTTAACTAATTTAAAAAAATAGCTTGACAGAGTTCATCTAAAGTAGAAATCTGAGTGCTGCCTTTTATTCAGTTGGGAAAGTTATCAGAATGTAAAAAAACATGCGACAGAAACTCAAAACAAGTGATCGTCAGTAGGCAGGCTAATTCCCAAAACTCGTACATATTTGAAAGTAGAGATGGACAAGTCTTAAAATATAGTCAAAGGCATCTACAGAAAGTAGAACAGTCTTCAAAGAAATTAATTATTTGCCATTATCACTACCTGACATGGAAGGGCACTTACATCTGCTCTTTTCAAATTTCAGGGATTCATCAGACAAAATTACAAAAACAGCAGATCTATAATCAATAATAATAATAATCAAATTTTATAATCAATTTATAGATTTTAATGATCAATCAATTGTCTTAGTTGATTGGTTAATTGTCTCATTGGAGTAATAGCACAGCTATAAATTGATTTGCTGTTTTTGTAATTTTGTCTGATGAAGGATGGTGTCACAGCCGAAAATGCTTACTGTTAAACTTTTTTCGATTCCTGGTAACTACGTTGTGGTCCGTTGGATTGCTATTGTGCTGCTGGATTATTTTTTGGCAGTTTGTGTTTCTGTGTCTTTAGTTCGTTATGGCTACTGGCAGCTCGCAAGATGCGGTACTGGCAGTTACGAGCTGAATTTGATACACTTCAGCATTCGGTACTAAATTTAACCCAACTCATACAGCAACTCTCTGACAACAGTAATATGTGAAGTAGTATATTACCTGATTTCAGAAACAGCAGAACTAACAGCATCGACAGTGTGGATAGCATTCCTCCGGGGCAGCAACAAATACAACAACATAATATACAAAATGCCGTACCTGGTCGTAGTGATATACAGTTACATCAATGGCTTAATCAAGTGCAATACAATACCATAGAGAACAATACCCAGATACTTAACTTTTCAACAATGATTGATGAATTTCATGATTTAGTATGGCAATACCATAAGTTGGTACATGAGAATGTTTATTTTAATGAGTGCATCAAAAGACAACAAGTTCCAAAAGGTTTAAGGTATTGGAGATACCCAACAGGTTTAAAAAAAAATAGCGCCCTGCACAAGGAGCTTTTGCAGCTCTTTGATCGGCAGGGGTGTGAACTTTTGGAAGTACTTGTAAAGCACAATGGCTTTAAAAAGAATGAACTCAATATTGAAATTGAAGCACTCGACATTAAAATAAAACAGCAGACCGCATTTATGGCTTGCCAGCATCAATATTTAGAAGTTTTCACACAAGTTGACAATCATAGTAAATCAATTACAGAAAGGAAAACTCGTAAATTGTACAGGGATAAAATGGACTATTCCAAAGGGCAAGCCTATCCAAAACCATCATGTGGGCAATGGCACAACGATCAAGCAGAAGCAGCATCTCTACCCATGGTTAACAATGGCATGCAGAACCACAATGAAGGAAATATTAACAGTCCACAGCAATTCCCTTTAGAGGAAGGCAATCTCCACAGATCGGAATGACTTCAGAACAAGGAGGGTCACAATATGAGGGGCAATACAACACGCACATGGAAGAGACAGAGAATGAGCTCATGCAACAATTACAACCAGATTAGGTGGTGAGGAGACCTTCAATAACAACTACCAACTCATTACAAACATTACAGGTGATTATAAGATCTATAATTATAGTCATGTTGATATAAATATTCAGCACGCTAATATTTTCAGCAAAGGGGTTCACTTTTATACCAGAGAGAAGAGCGAGAGTCACGGATCTAGTAACCGAATTAAAGCTATTTACTAGGAAGATGAACTTGGCTCTCATACATCATCAAGCCCTTAGCGTAATGAATAATCCAATGCATATTCCTAGTTCTTTTAATCCTCCTTTGCATCCCAAAATCAAGCTATTCGAAGAAATTTGTGAACTTGATTTTAGGCATCATTTGCAGTATTGCAAAAGGAAATATGCACGCAGTAATTTTACAAAAGAACAGCATGACATACTGAATGAGTTAAAACTAAAAGGGGATTTGCACATTATGCAACCAGAAAAGGGAGGCAGATTGGTCATAATGAATGCCATGGACTACAATCAGCTTTTATTACATATTTTGTATGATAATGCATATATTGAAGCCTTTTTAAATGAAATTAATATTTCTAATGCTAGAATTATTATTTGGAAGATATGGCAGGGACAAATAACTAAGGAGGCCTTTGCTTACATGCATGTGCAACATCCTAGAATACCCATAATTTTTGGAGCACCCGAAATACATAAAGATTTACAAAATTCACCATTACGCCCTACTGTGGACGCAGGTGGCTCAAAAACATATTTTATAGCTAAGTACATAGACATTCAGTTGAAACACAAAATGACAGATCTCCATCATATTTGTCGTGATTCCTGGGATTTTCTTACAAAAGTAAACAGCCTACATATACAAAATGTTGAAAACACCATATTCATCACGGTGGATGTAAAAGATCTTTTTACATGCATACCTCATGATATAGGGTTGACATGGTTTACTGATTTCTTTACAAAATTTGTAACCATACCACAAGATGACATAAATACCTTGTCACACCTATTAGAACTGGTATTGACCAACAATTATTTATATCATGATGGTCATTATTTTAAAAAAATCAAAGGAGTAGCAATGGGCTCCCCGGTAGGCACATTGTATGCCAATGTTATTATGGCTATGTGGGAACTCAATTATCTATTCCATTCACAGTTTATGCAATACATAGATATGTATTGTCGATTTTTGGATGACCTCTTTTTCATTTGGCATGGTCCTATAGAAATCATTGATGAATTTATGCAATACATCAATGATTCTACTGATT
The DNA here is from genome assembly GCF_019279795.1 of Protopterus annectens. Classification (NCBI taxonomy): domain Eukaryota; kingdom Metazoa; phylum Chordata; order Ceratodontiformes; family Protopteridae; genus Protopterus; species Protopterus annectens. The sequence continues at coordinate 1,676,893,588 of NC_056741.1, forward strand.
TTTTGATATTCACTCATGAAGTTGGCATAGATAGCATTCCTTATTTGGATGTATTATTGTCAAAAAATTCTATACAAGGCAATTTGAAGGCCAATATTCATAGGAAGAAAACTTATTCAAGTTAAGTTTTTGCATTTTACCAGCAATCATCCACAGCATGTCAAAAAGGCAGTTATCAGGGGGGAACTGGTTTGTGCAGCACGAATGGTATCAGATTTTGACGACTTCATGAATGAATGTCATTACATTATGAATATGTTTTTAAATAGGGACTATCCGACACAGTTTGTCAATATTTTTTTTGCGGTATTGCATAAGAGAAATATGGGGTTTTACAAACCGTTATTAGAAAATTTCAATATAATTGCTACACAGGTGTTTGACATGGAAGGTGGTTCATATGAGACATCACCAATTACAACAAATGATCCACATCTTAATAATGACAACAATAATAATCATACTTATGGCAATGTAGCTTTCATAACATATACACAAGATTCTGGGGATATAGAGTTTAATAAAGAAAAACTGGACATTTATAAAGGGTGACACTCACTTGGCTGAAATTTTAGGCATACAACCCTTGATTATTTATAAAAGGGACCGTAATTTGAAAGATTGGTGCAATGCATGCCCCAATGCACGGTATACAATAAAAGGCACAATGAGAAAATGTAATATGTGTAATTATTGTGCGTACATATTAGAAGGTGAGCAATTTTCAATCATGGGAATCCAGATAAATTTAAAAGGAAAATACAATTGTAATACATCTGGTGTGGTTTATGCAGCGATATGCTCACACTGTGTAGCCTATTATATAGGCAAAACAGAACGCAAGTTAAGACAATGCATATATGAGCATGTTTATGAGATAAATAAAAAATCACACAATAATGCATTGTATAGACATCTGGTACATAATCCCACACATAATTTTCAATTTATAATATTGGAACAAGTATTGCCATCCCCAAGAAAAGGTCCCTGGAAGATATTAGAATCTAAAGAATACTGGTGGCAAGTCTTTCTAAATGCTGCACAATTTCTAGGTCTTAATGATTTAACATCTATTTCAAGCATTTTAAAGCTTAAGGCTTATAATAGATAGGCATACATGCACACAATATTTTATAATAAATCCAATTCTATTTATTTTTATTTTCATTTTTATTTTCAATTTCAGTTATGTATTTTAGGCATTATATATATATATATATATATATATATATATATATATATATATATATATATATACATTTATGTTTTCATAGGTTCATATGTTTATACTAGGCTATCTGCCCTAGGGCATTTATAAGCCTAGCCAGAGTGTGTTTGGCTTTCGCCACCCCTTGGAATGGGAATACTGTGCCCATTTAGTTTACTGCGCCTCTGTCTAGCAGTGACACAGAGATGACCACCGGGGTAAACCTACGATCTCCCATCCACTCGTCAAGATTTCTCTTGAAGAGAGTCAGTGAAGGTCTCTGCCTAACATGGACTGGGATTCTGTTCCAGAGTGAAGGGAGCCTCTGGGTTATGAATCTGTCCCTCCAGCACATCCTATTTATTTCTGTGTTGAGGTTCAGATCTCTTGCTCTCATGGCTCTGGTGGATTTGGATTTTCTGAGGAGGAGGAGCATGTCCATTAATTCCGGATTGGACATGGCCTTGTACGTCAGGCGTAGATCGCCTCCGAGTAGGCGGTATGCGACTGAATAGAGCTGGAGTTTCTTCAGCCGGGCAGCATATGGCATATGTTTGAGACCCTTGATCCTCTTGGTGAGGTACTTTTGGGGTCTTTCTAACTGCTGCAGGTGTCGGGTAAGGTACATCCCAAATGGGGCATTGTACTCAATTATGGGCCTGATAAGGGAAGAGTAAAGGGGCATAATGACCTCTCTTTATCTAGATGTGAATCCTTTCATGAAAAGGTGGGTAATATAGAAGGTCTTTCTAACCACTTTGGCAATGTGAGTGCCAAATGAGAGGTTACTGTCAACTTGAGTCCCTAGGTCTCTGATTACTTCTGTACTTAATGGATTACCACCTATGTGGTAATTTGTGGGTACTTTGTTTTTCCCAAAGGGTATGACTATACATTTTTTGGCATTTAGTTTAAGGCCATGGCTCTGGCACCAGTTATCCGTTTCTATGAGACCTTTTTGAAGGATGCTTGTGTCCGCTGGAGAATCAATTATGGAGCCCAGTTTGCAGTCATCTGCGAAATTTGTCAGCCACAATCCTCCTATGTTAGCTTGCACCTCAGAAAAATAAATGCCGAACAAGAGAGGTCCCAGGACCAAACCCTGTGGGACGCCACTTGTGACTGGCTTAGAGTCTGACATGGCTCCCACAGTTCTGACCTTGTGGATTCTGTCCTTGAGCCAGTTTGCAACCCATCTTGTGACATAAGGGTTTACATTTAAGCTGGTGAGCTTGTCTGTGATGCCCGAGTGGGGTATTGTGTCGAAGGCTTTTGCAAGGTCAAGGTAGGCTGTGTGAACTGCCTTACCCTCATCAATGGCCTTGGTGACTGTTTCAAAGAAGTTGACCAGGTTCAAGAGGCAGGATCTGCTCTTGACAAAACTGAATTGGGTAGGATCCAATGTCTGTAGGTCCCCATTGTCTTTGTTTATGAGTTCCATAATGATCCTCTCCATAGCTTTGCAGACCAGGCTTGTCAAGCTTATGGGGCGGTAATTTCCAGGGTCCATAGAAGCACTTCCTTTGTGGAGTGGGACCACTGTTGCTGTACGCCATTCTTTGGGTACATATCCTGTAGCAAGGCTAAGATTAAACAGCAGCCTTATGTGTGGCTTTAGTTCCTCTTGGAGTTCATGTAGCACGCAACCCGGGACACCGTCTGGTCCCATTGATGTGTTTTTAGCTTTGGAGAGGGCGGCTCTCACCTGGGCATCTGAGATGTCAGGGAGGCTACACTCTGCTGGGATAGATATTTGTCCTTTTGAGGGGGCGAGTGGGGAGAAATTTGCACTGAACCTGTCTGCTAGTATGTTGGCAATGTCTTTGGGTTTGGTGTATTTTTTTGTCATTTTGGACTAACTCTGAGCATATCTGGGAATTTTAAATTGTATTAGATTTTATAATCAATTTATAGATTTTAATTATCAATCAATTGTTTTAGTTGATTGGTTAATTGTCTCACTGGAGTAATAGCACAGCTATAAATTGATTTGCTGTTTTTGTAATTTTGTCTGATGAAGGCTGGTGTCACAGCCGAAAGCACTTTTAAACTTTTTTTGATTCCTGGTAACTACGTTGTGGTCCGTTGGATTGCTATTGTGCTGCTGGATCATCTAAACTTTTACCATTCTGCCCCCCACTCCCTACAACAAATTAAACAACCAATTTCACTGGTGCATCTGAACTAGCCTAGCTCCTCAACTTGCAAACTCATATCACAGGCACACCTAACTCATTCCTCCCAATCTACTCCAACAAAAATAGCATATAACTTCTACCCAGTCAACTCTCTTCCCTTACTGATGTATAATAGTCTTCTCTTGCAGTTGTACTAGGCATCCTCACCATTGCCACATCCCCTTCCCCACCATCATTCTATTTTCCTCAACTCTATAACCACTAGTCAACAAAGACCTGTCAAGTGCAAAACTGCACAGTCCCTTTAGGATCACAAGCACTCTTCAGTTACAGCTACATCAAACATAACTACCAGACTAATTTATCCGTCTCAGACCTAAGAGATGAATGCAACAGATGGTGCAACTTCTCGCCACAATTCTACTGTCCCACTCTGTGGAGACATCCAACCAAACCCTGGAGCATCCCTTCAAGCCAACCAATCCCCATCCAACCCATCAGCTGCCACCTTTACCAAGACACAATCCACTAATCCTAACAAAATTCCAAATCTCCATTAATGCATTGCAACACAACCCAGACATTCTAACTGTCGTAGAATCATAGTAGATTACTACACTAATGGCCCTGGGGCCCTTACAAATCTTAGCCAAGAGTGTATCCCCAAAATAGAAACCTCAATCAGCACCTGTCGCCCCTGTCAATGAGGGACACAGGTTGGAGCCCCTGGGACAAATTCTGGTTTCCCATCCCCTCATCAAGGTTGCGCTTGAAGAGGGTCAGTGACGTCCTTTGTTTGACATGTATGGGGAGTCTGTTCCAGAGATGGGGCAGCCTCTGAGACCAACCTGTCTCTCCAGAAGGATTTGTTAATGTCACATATTAGATTTAGGCCTTTCAATCAGATAATGTGGGAGGAGTTAGACTTGTGTATATGACGCATCTCTAGTAGAGCAGGGTCTGAGATTGCCTTGTAGGTGAGACACAGATCACCTCTGAGCAATCTGTATGATACCAAGTAAGAGTGATAGTGATTTGAGCCTGTCCACATAAAACAGGTGTTGGAGGCCATGGATTCTCTTTGTGAGGTATTTCTGTGGCCTTTCCAATTGGTGCAGGTGTTTGGAGAGGTGTATACCAAATGGAGCATTGTACTCAATTATTAGCCTAATGTGGGAGGAGTACAGAGAGGTAATATCCATTTTTTCTGGATGTAATCCCTTTACTGATGAGATGAACCAAGTAAAAAGCTTTTCTGACCACTGCTGCAACATGATGGTCAAATGTGAGATTGTTGTCAACCTGTGTACCCAGGTCTGTTATGCAGGTTGTGTGCTTTGGGGGTTGCCGTTGATGTGGTAATCAGTAGGGGCTGTGTTGTTGCCGAATGGTATAATACATTTTTTTGCATTTAACTTAAGGCCATGACTTTGGCACCAGTCATTTGTTGCTGTGAGAGCCTCTTGTAAAAATGTTAACATCATTTGGGTGTCAATGACAGCACCCAACTTAAACATCTGCAAACTTGGTCAGCCACAGGCCTTTCGTCTTTGCCTGGACCTCTGAGAAGTAGATGCCAAATAGTAGGAGTCCCAGGACCGATCCCTGGGGAACACCACTAGTGACAGGTCTGCTGTCAGAGGTGGAGACACTTATTTTGACCTTGTGGGTCCCATCGGTGAGCCAGTTGGCCACCCACCTGATGCAATAGGGATTTACGCCAAGTTGTTAGTTTTCGATTGTCACCAAAACTTGGCTAAAACCAAACCCTAAAGATGAGGAAATCTTTCACCAGGATACAATATAATAAGAAATTATAGAGTACACAAAAAACCTGGGGGGTTCCAGTACTTTTTAAAGAGACAAAACATTACCAGGTATCCACAGAATCAACTCCGCTATCCTAAGACAGAAATATGTATTACTGTCCTACACCTGAACAAGCGCAAAACCATTCACAGTGCTGCCTTATATATTCCTACCGGCAACAACATTCCCATTCTTGAAGACATCCTTCATGCTTTTCCACTAATGTAAGTAAACTATTATACTTGGGGATGTGAATATAGACTATTTACTTGTAAACACATACTTCCCTACATTCTCTGTTAACCTCTTCAGTTTCACTCAAGTAATCTCGCCCACTAGAATTGACAAACCGCAACAGGCACTCACTACTAGACTGAATCTGTACCACCTCACCCTCAAACATAAGCACCTTTGGCTGTCTCCCAGACAACATTAATGACAATATTCCCACATTTATTACAAGACAAACTAATCACACGCCAAATATACAGTATTATAACAAGTATATAGACTCTTCTCATTTAACAGACACCTTTATAAACTACCTCTTCCAACACAATTGGAATACTCTAAAGCATACCACTAGACGATGCTGTTACCCATTTCAGTAAAACATTCCTTAATATACTAAATGAGTTAGCTCACATAAGCACAAAAAGGACCAAAATTAACCCTGCTCCATGGCTCAACAAACAAACAAGGCAGCTCATGCTAAACAGAAACAAAACCTGGAAGACATGGTATACTCCTAGAATACAACAAAAGGGGTATATTTTTAGACAACTTGGAAATCAAAGTAAACAAAATCTCAAACTAAACGAGATTGCATTCTTTCACTCACTCCAAGGCAAACATCACCACAATCCCAAGCAATTCTAGACAATCATAAAAACCCTACTTATACCCCTGTCAAACCACCACCCCATCTCCTATCACAAAGAATGATACAGACCCCATAGTCACCCATTTCAACACACTTCATTCAATTTATCCTCTCAACTATAATCTAATCCACCCTATCTCTTTATCCCCATGAGCAATATTCAAAGTATCCCCCTCTTTTCCTTCCATCAAATGCCTACCTCAGCTCTCAAAAATTACTTTGAAAGACTGAATACCACTGCACCAGTCGCTAACAAACTCCCACCCAAGTACCTTAAGCTAGCTGCTGATGTCCTGTGATACCCCATCTCAATACTCATAAATAGAGCTATCACACAAAACTATGTATCCACTGTCTGGAAAAAAGTCAAATATTGTACCACTTCATAAGTGCATCACACACAGACCTCCTCTCCATCTACCACCCCATTGCAGATGTTCTTCATGTTTCACTGTTGCAGTCATCACCTGTGGCTTATCCCTGCTATGGTAGCCCTTGGCCGGCCTGAATACCAGAGTCAAGTGTTTTTCTGCATTGGCTGATGTCGCTTGCAGACTGACGTCAGGTTGTCAGTGCTATAAAGCAAGGCAGCTGATGCTATTACATCAGTCTTTCTTGCCGTGGAGTCAGTCGCTACCAGAGGTTGAATTACAGCTGAAAACCTCTAAAGCTAAGTACCCCATTGGGGATCCTTTTTTCTTGCACTAACCGATGTCCAATAAAGTTAACAATTGTCTTGCCTGTGGAAAGCAAATCCCACACGGAGACTTCATTCATACTGCGTCACTTGTTTAGGCCCAGACAACAACTTTCCGTGTTGCTGGTTCTGTGCCCTCTTTAATGCAAGAACCATTCGTCATAGAGCTCTTATTGTAGCCAGGTATTTTCATCTTCTGTCGTTGCATTCTGAAATGGTGTCAGCCAACAATCTGTAGACGTTCTGAAAAAACGTAAAGATAAAGATAGAGACAAGACCACACAAGGCTAAGCCTTCCGACGACTACCTCTAAGCAGGTCGTCAGTTCTCTGGAATTCAGTGAGGCACCTTTGCAGCCCCTGATGCCTGATCCAATAACTTCACAGGCCTTTACCGAGACCCTTCCAGAGTCCAGTATGCTGCAGAAATCTTCTTTGTCTTCTGATCCTTTGGTTGTCTCTGCCTCGGTTGGGTCTGGAACCGCGATGCAGGCACCGGCTTCCAAGGAGGTTTTTCATACTACCGATCTAGACAAAAAGTCTTCTCTTCTGACTACCATTTCTCTCCGACCGATGGATACTCTTAGGCCTAGAAGCAAGGCCACTCCTAGGAAATCTACCTATAGCCACCTTCTTACTCCTGCCCCACCACCCCAAGCTCAAATGCTTAAAATGGCAGAGGATCTCATCTCCCTTATCAGGGGTAGTCAGACCACAACTTCAAAAAGGAAGATAGACCTTTCTGCTGAAATACTGACAGAACAGGATTCTGAGGAGTCTGATTATTCAAATTTTCAAGATCAATCTCTGACTGCTTTTGAGGATTCAGAGGAATCCATTCCTTCTCTTTCCCCACCAGAAGATCTTTCCTTTGGGGAAACCCTTCATACCCTCAAAGAACATTTCTATTGAGAATCCCGACTTCCCTCACTCAGAAAAGATTGAGAGTTTCTAGACCTGCCCCAGCACAGACCCCTGGCCATGCCCCCTATCTTAGAGGTTGCGGAGGTCTTCCATGAATCCAGCTTAGCTCCTGATGCCCTCCGACCTGCTACTAGTAAACCTGACCGTTATTAGAGTACCAGATTCTCACAAATACCTGTACAGGTGCTAGACATCATCACAGAGGCCAGAAGGCCCAGCACCAGAAAATCTTATGCAGGGAAATGGAAAAGATTCTGCTCCTGGAGCCAGTCCAGAGGGGGCAATACCTCACAACCTTCCATCCCTCTTATCCTGGACTACCTAGCGGAGCAACTTAATAGTGGCCTCTCCTTCTCTTCCATTAAAATCCACACCTCAGCCATTTCAGCTAATTTTGCTACAGATCAGCCCCTGTTCTCCCATCCTTTGATTAAACAATTCCTCACAGGGGCTTCTAATATCAGACCTCCCAGGAGGCCACCCACGCCAGCCTGGGACCTGAATTATGTTTTGGAAAAACTAACCTTACCACCCTTCGAACCTGCTACTTCAGCAGATCTAAGATACCTCTCCTGGAAGACTGCTTTCCTCTTGGCTATCACCTCAGCCAGAAGGGTTTCAGAACTTCAAGCACCGATGGCCATTGAACCCTTCATCATTTTCCATGCAGACAGGGTCTTCCTGAGGACTAATTCCTCATTTATACCCAAGGTGTGGTATCTAATGCGACTCTCAACCAGGCCATACATATACCCACTTTCTTTTCTAACCCTCAAAACAAGGAGGAAAGAATTTTTCTCTCTCTAGATGTGCACAGACAACTCAGATACTGTCTGGACCATACTAAACCCTTCAGGACAACAGACCAGCTACTTGTCAGCTTTGCCCCAGGAGCAGACGGGAAGCCCATTTCCAAGCAAACCATTTCTAAATGGATATCACACTGTATCCATTTCTGCTACAGATTAGTTGGAACCCCCCAAGTCTGTTTGAACCCATTCCACTAGGGCAGCCTTCACTTCCACAGCATTCCTCAGAGGAGTTCCCACCAGGGACATTCTGGAAGCTGCCACCTGGGCTTCTGTCCATACCTTTACCAAGCATTGCCACCTACTTCTTTTTTCCAAGGCTAGGGCAGGGTTTGCCTCTGCAGTTCTTCAGGGCATGCTGACCCATGCCAAGGTCTCTTTCTAATCCTACCACCCTTCTCCTCAGCTTTAGGAATCATCCCACATGTGATGACTACAACAGTGAAACATGAAGAACATAATACAGTTGTGTACACTTACCGTAAATGTAGCTGTTCGAGTGTATTCACTGTTGCAGTCCTGGTTTCCCTCCCTCCTTCCCCTTTATATCTTCTTTCTTTAGGGAGACATAAGCTTCTCTTGGTGGTTTTGAGACACTAGGACTACATTACCATATTTACTTGAGCTTCTGACTAGTTAGGGCAAGAAAAACTGAAGTAATGGCATTGGCTGACTTGCTTTATAGCACTGACAACCTGATAGTCTGCAAACGAGAGCAGCCGAAGCAGTAAAACATTGACTCTGATATTTGGGCTGGCCAAAGGCTACCACAGTAGGGATAACCCACAGGTGATGCATCCAACAGTGAATACACTCGAACATCTACATTTATGGTAAGTGTACACAACTGTACTTTCTCTCCACGCTGTCCAAAATGTTGGAACTATGCATACACTCCCAACACTGAACCTGTCTTATAAACAACAAACTGCTTTCCTTTCCCACACACCATGGCTGTGGACCACACCACAGCAGCTTTGTTTAGTTTCTCAAAAAACGTAAATGCCAACAGCGACAATGGTTACCTAATATCCTTCCTGTTCCTGGAGCTGTCAAAGGCATTTGGCACAGTATCCAATCATTTCTGAATCAATGAGCTGTTTTCCCTATCACGTGTCTCATTCAGCTCTTTCTTGGTCCTGTAGCTGTCTCAACAGGCCATAAAATGGAATTTGGCCTATTCCCCTTCCTCCCTTTTTCTATTGCTGTACAACAAGGATCAATTCTAGGCCCAATACTTTTCAATATTTTTACAAACAACCTGCACATAGCCAGAAAACCTCCCACCATAGTACAATATGCAGATGATACAACAGTCATCCGCTCAGCCTCAACCTATCCACTACTTAAGCAAATGACACAAGACTCCTTCACTTTCATATAATCATGGCTAAAGGCTCATCAGCTAAGCCTAAATACAAAAAAATGCTTTTCACACCCAGATCTCTTTCACCAACCTGTACACCTTTTAATATTAGTTCAACAAACACCACCACCATAGAAACTGTAACAAATACCAAACTACTAGGAGTCATAAAAGATAGTAGTCTAAAATTTGATGTGCATTTCACCCAGGCCACAAAAAAATCAAAATCTGGGCTTCCTCTACCAAAACAAAGCCTACCTCAGACTCTCTAATAAAATCCTTAGCATAATCCTACCTTCTCTATGCATCACCCATATTAACCAACATTCAAGCCACCCTACTAAATAAATTGGAGGACAGCTTTAACAAAATAGCCAAGTCTACAGCTAATGCATCCTACCATACACACCACTGTTTAACACTAAAGAAGCTCATCTGGCTGGAACTACCTAATCACCTTACATTCACTCAATTTCAATTGCCCACAAAATAATACACAAACCACACACATGCTCTTCTCTGAAACATTGCCTTCACTTAGGTAATCAGAGCCTACTAACAACTGCCAAATCCCATAATATAGCTGCAGACTCACTGTACTCATCCTATGTCACCAGACAGTGAAACTCCCTGCCCATACTTCTCAACCTGGAAGCATCAAAAATCTGGACAAGGCCCATGAAAAATAAGTACAAATCTGTACACTGATTAATGTCTAATTTGCATACATAATTATGTAACCCCACCCACTACAATGGAATTGTGGGATACCAAAATGCATCTGGCCAGTGGTGGATAAAGATTACCTTTGGGCTGTTTTCAAATCATTGGCCTCTTAAACACAAAACAAGAAACAAACGTGTTCTTTTCTTTGATACACCTTCATGACTATTAAGTTATATTCCTTGTATAATACAGCACATGTGTTGGATTGTTTGAACATTTTTCCAGTAGGCTGTACTGTAGGCAATGAAACAAAATGCATGAACCAATAATGACAAAACTGCCCAATTCAGAACATTCCCATCACAAGTCTACTTCCACACCCACACTATAAATAGAATGGACAGTAGTGTAAGCCATAGGCATCTTGCACAGCCTCTCGCACTTATTTTCATTGTCAGTTTTTTTTGTGGGGGGGTGTCAAAAAACAGGGACACATTTTAAACATTGCGTATATAATTTTGGAAAGTTGGTAGAATAAAATGTGTTACCCCCATGCATGTCACTGGCAAGTCTTGAACCCAGGACCCTATGCACAACTGTCAGAGCAACATACCACTATGCCAAATAATCAGCTTCCTGAAAAATAGGAAGACTGAAACTTAATGGCTATCATTTAGTGAATTCAGTTTTCACTTCTCGCCATAGCTTTCAACCTCTTAGCACAAAAAAACTGGACAAACAATGCCATTAATGGGGGAATACAAATTCAGTTCTCACTTCTCACCATAGCTCTCAACTCTTAGAACAATAAACCTGGACAAAGCTCACAAGTGGTGGTGGCTAGGGACTTACCAGGGACACATTTTAAACATTGCTTGTATAATTTTGGAAAGTTGCTAGAATAAAATGTTACCACCACCATGCATTTCACTGGCAAGTCTTGAATCCGGGACCCTATGCACTACAGTCAGAGCAACATACCACTATGCCAAATCAGCAGTCCCCTAAAAAAATAGGAAGACTGAAACTATCCATAATACAGGTTTTTAAACCTTCCCACAAAGCTAAGTCAAAACTATACAAACTCCATCTAGCATCTACTACACACTCTCTCCACACTAAATACCTACTTTGTTCTGGAGCTATCCATCCCAACCCTGGCCCCTCTTCTCTCCCCAAAACTACCTCTACACTGCCCCCATCTTACTCCTTTAACAGTCACCAACCTCAGTCACAACAATAATCTCCATCCAAATACTTAACTATTTACTCATTGAATATTCAGAGTCTAGCAAATAAAGTCACTGAGCTGCACTCATGGATAGCTCTCAATACCCCTCACATCCTCTCCTTATCTGAAACCTGGTTCAAGCCACACATCTCAAATAGTGAAATACTCCCACCAGGTTATAATGTCTTCCGATCTGATAGACCTGTAAAAAAAGGTGGTGGCATGGCCATCCTCTACTCAAACATTCTTAACCTCTCACCATACCCTTCCCCAATTCTTGACTTCCTCCCAGCTGAAATCATCCTTAACTGCCATCTGAATCCCCACGAAAAAACTTGCAATTGCCTCTGTCTACCTTCCTCCTGGTAACAATCTGCCCATTCTTGAAAACATCCTGTCCTGGTTCTCCGACCCCATACCATATGAGACAGTTATCCTTGGTGATGTCAACATTGATTGGTCCAAACTCACAACTGACTCCCCCCAACTCAGTATCCACCTACACGGCTTCCACCAACTTATAACATCTCCCACTCGCTTCCATAAAAATTCCTCTTCCAGCTCCATCATAGACTGGATCCTTACCAATTCCCCCCACCAAAACCACAATCCCACCACCTTACCTGACTCCCTCAGTGATCATCTCCCGACCACCATCTTAAGACACTACTCCCATATTCCTAAACCCCATCTTATCAAAGACTGTCAAACTATCAACTTTCAATTCATCCCAATTTAACTCCATTCTCCACAACATAGATTGGTCCATTCTAAAACACCTCCCCCTAAACGATGATGTAAGCACTTTCAATAGCATCTTCATGAATACTCTAAACTCCTTAGCCCCCCTCTAGGAAGATCAGAGTAAAATCAAACCATGCTCCCTGGCTCTCCAAAGAGACTAGGTCCCTTATGAAACAAAGAGATCATGCTTGGAAAACCTGGACTAAAACTAAACAACCACATTTTCTTCAAAAATACAGGCAACTGAGGAACCTTGCAAAAAAACATACAACTAATGACAAAAAGTTATGCTATAGCTCTGCTCAGCTTAACAACAAATCCAATCACCAAAAATTTTGGTCAACTCTCAACATCCTCTATCCTGGAAAGCCCTCTAATCCCTCCCCATACCCTAACTCTTCCTCTCAGGAAACAGCTACCCTCCTGAATAAACACTTTATCTCTTCCATCCAAAATCTGGTAACCTCTAAGCCAAACTCTACTTCAACACCCACCTCTCCAAGTCCCACTAATACAACTTTTTCTTTTGAGCCAGTTCCCATTACTTACATCAAATCTGTACTACTCAAGCTAAGACCTTGCTCTCCTTCCACTGACAATCTATCTCCTACATTCCTCAAACTTGCTGCTGACTCAATTGCCTATCCTGTATCTAGGCTAATTAATCAATCTATTCTGGAATCAACTGTCCCCACCCTTTAGAAATCTTTCTTCACTCTCCCTCTTCATAAAGGTGAAAACTACCGACCCATTGCCATTCTGTCCCCCTCTCCAAGATATTAGAAAAATGTATTCACTCACAGCTTCTCAATCACCTCCTGACACACCACTTACTTACCCCTACCCAACATGGATTTCGTCCTCACCACAGCACCACCACTGCCCTCCTTCACTCATATCATTGCAGAGGCCCTAGACAACAATAAACTAATTTCCTGTCTCTTCCTAGATCTCTCCAAAGTCTTCAATACTGTCTCTCATCCTCTACTACTATCCAAACTTGCAAATCTCCACCTATCCCCCTCCACACTTGCCTGGTTTAATAGTTACCTATCTGGCAGGGAACAATCAGTCAAATGGCTCTCATCCTTCTCACCTTTCCTTCCCATCGCCACTGGTGATCCCCAAGGCTCCATGTTGGGACCCCTTTTGTTTAACATCTTCACCAATGATCTTCACCTCATGCAAAGACTCCTCCCTCCACACTTATATCCATCTCAAATAACATTCCTGAACTACACTCCCTGACCCATCAGGCCCTACTATCCACTGAACAATGGCTCTCACAACCTATTGATCCTAAATCCCAAAAAGACCAAACTCCTACTTTTCCTTCCCCGTTCTCTTTCTCATCACAAAACCTCCTTTTTTATTACATCTTTTAGCAATACAAATATCCAACCTGACACCCACACAAAACTCCTAGGGGGTCATTATCGATGATGAACTCAAGTTCAACCTACACATACTCCAATGTATAAAAAAAAACAAACCAGAAACTAGGTCTGCTGTATCGGAACAAAAAATCCCTAACCCCTGAATCTAGACTTACCTTGGGCCAGGCGCTCCTCCTCCCCTCCCTCTTATACGCCGCCCCAGTTCTTACCAATATCCAGGCCTCCACTCTAAAACAAACTGCAACAGACTTACCATAAAATAGCCAGATTCATTACAAACTTCCCCATACAACTCACACCACTGCATTTCTTTAAACAGTCTTCAATGGCTTGAACTTCCCCAGTTTCTGCTATCTCATCAGTTTCATATGCTACACTCTATTCTTTATAAACCCCCCTCCTGTCCATCTCTGTCTTCCTTAGTCTCCATCTACATCCTATCCCGGACCATCCGTACTTCTAACCAACAATTACTTGATATCTACCACCCAAAAAGGTCAGTAGGCAAACTACTCTACAAACACTCCCTTGCCTATGCTTGGAACAAACTTCCCCTTGACTTACGTTCAATCTCCCACACCTCACACTTTAAAAATGAACTAAAAGCTTATTTTCTCAATTCCAGAACCTGTCCTTGCCATGACCCTACCTAGTCTTCCTTCCCTTTATGTACCCTCAAAAGGACCATACTTGGTACCTCATTACACCTCTCTATCCAATGCGTCTACTATGCATTTGCACAATTTTATACAAACAAAAGATGTTCATTGTTGACCTATTGAACTATATCAATGTAAAATTGTTACTTAGCTTCTTTTTAATGCAACTTTAACTTTATGCATGTATCCCAGCATATGTGAATCGTTTTGATATAACTGCTATTATATCAATATTGTTTAAAATTGTACTTGTTTTAAATGTATTACTGGAGCTTTTCTCCTTGGGTCTCCACTGAAAATGGGCCACAAGCCCAGTTGCACAAACCCGGTTAACAAATGTCAATAAATAAAATAGGCTATCATGTAGTGAATTCAGTTCTCACTTCTCACCATAGCTGTCAACCTCTTAGCACAAAAATCCTGGACAAAGCCAATAGTGGGGGAATACAAATTCGGTTCTCACTTCTCACTCACCATAGCTCTCAACCCTTAGCACAAAAAAATGGGCAAACAACAAAGCCAAGAATGGGGGAATACAAATTCTGTTCACTTCTCACCATAGGCTTATCTCTCAATTCTTAGCACAAAAAATCTAGACAAAGCTCAGAAATGGTGGTGGCTAGGGACTTTAGGCTCTTTTTACCCTGTACCAAAGGTCCAGGGTTTGAGCCTGAATACCTCTAGCCACCAGGTGTATTACATGGGGGCATTTTTCTCTCTCTCACACACACACACACACTTTCACTCGAATGAATGCTTAACATTTACACACACTTTCACTCGAATGAATGCTTAACATTTACACACACTTTCACTCGAATGAATGCTTAACATTTACACACACTTTCACTCGAATGAGTGCTTAACATTTTCCGGCCCGCTCTTGATAAGTAAATCCAAATGCTGCTGCTAATAAATAAATCCAAAATGAGCAAAATTCTGCAGCTAATAAATCCAAATGATTCTTCCAATGATAATCCACTTCACTTGATTCCCTCTCCGATGAAATGTATGCTGCTAACTTTTCTCGGCCCGCTCTTGATAAATCCACAACGAGCAAAATGCTGCTGCTAAGTAATCCAAATGAGTGCTGCTGTTTCCCGCTCACATTTGCAGCCAGAAATGATGATGTGAGCTGAAGGAGCTCAATTCCGACTGGCTGATAGCCCTAATTGAGCTGATGTCATTGCGCACGTGATGACGTCAGCTCCAACAGCGCAATATTTGAAATTAAGAAACCAAAAGAAAAAAAATCGGAAATGAAGGGGTGCCACTCGGGAATCGTGGCACCCCTTCATTTCAACCCCAAAACTCGGTAATAACAGAGTAATTTGGTATGGTTGAGAGGCATGTCCCTGCCTATCCCACTAAAACAGGACAGCTGTGCATCTAGCTTTAAATACATCCTAAAGCAGCACCAAGAATTCTCCTGGCTCTTATTTTTCACACCCTGACTGACCCTCTCTCTCAGATCTCTAGACCATCATCAACCTCTAACTTTGCAGCTGTCCTACCTTATCCTGTAAAAGTAATTAAACTGTATTTATAACTGTGTACTAACTGTGGTGGTGGTGCTGCGGTAGCGTTGTCACCTCACAGTAAGACGTCCTGTTCGATTCTCAGCTAAAGCGTCTTCTGTGTGGAGACATGCGTGAATGGGCGTACCTTCGTTGAAGGTTGTACGTAAGGGCTGGCAACTCGGTACGTAAAAATCTGCTGCCAATCATTAGCGGACCGGAGTTTCACTGTGGCAACCCCTTACCGGGAAAAGCCGAAAGATACAACATTTATAACTGTGTACTGCTTTTCATTGTTTTTTGTAAATGAAATCTGTATATTGCTGTTTATGTAAATGCAACATGTTTATTGTGTAACGCTCCTAAAGAAATCAAATTGTATTAACCTCTGTCTTGATTGTATTACCCATTGGATTATTCTAAAACCAGTTTCTACTGTCAAGAAACTGATTCTTTTTTCCCCTGTAAATTATTTGTAATTTTTTTGTAACAATAATGGAGCTTTTTATTCCCAGATCTCTGCTGAACATGGGCCTGAATGCTCAGCCTGACCATCCTAGTAAAAAAAAGGCAGTAAATAATTGAACCTCTCAGTGAGACATCCTGCCCTTGCTAGTAAACTTTTCTTTATCTTGTGAAAATGAGTACAGTTTGTGCTAAGAATGTCTTGTGTGCATAGATGAATCTCTCACGAGATGTGTTGCCAGAGTCCAAACCAAACACAAACAATTCCAGCTTGCACGCTTGGCTATTCTTTCACACATTGCAGTGTAGTTTTCCATGTTATTGGTGCTATTGACAGGCTTATGCAGGGGGTAGCTCTTAGTTGTGTCATGGACTTCCCCACTGTTACTCACCCCTCTTAGAAATGGAGTGATCACCTGTGGAATTTGTTCTATTGTGTCCTCATGTATCCTCAGTGACAGGAACACCACCAGACCAGCTATAGGGACTCAGACTACGCAGTTTAGTTCCCAGGGAAACAAAAGTCTTCTCACTTGCCTTGTGGGAAAAATTTGCTGTTTGGCAGTGACAGGTGGACGAAGAAAGGCAGGAAGTTGCAGCTACTTGCTTCACCTGCCAGATGAAATTTTTTTCAGGCAGTGAACATACCCAATTTCTCACAGAAGAGTATTTTTTTTCATGGTACAACACAAAATGTACGCTGACTTTGCCAAACTGTGATAAAGATTGAAGTGCTGAACAAAACAGGCTGCATTAAAACAGCTATGTCCTGTAGATGTATTAGCAGGAGTACATTGCACAGGTGCAGAGTATCTCTCTCAGCTGGTCTTTGAACCAGCAGCTTCTGCTCCCCTAAAGATGCTCACTTGGAGGACCACCCTACTGATAGCTAGCACTTCAGCCAGGCGGGTATTAAAGCTACAGGGCCTCATGAGTAAAGAACCCTTCACTTTGTTCCACAGGGACAGGGGAGCCCTGAGAGGTAACCCAGTCTTTATGCCCCAAAGTAGTGGTAGAACTTTCCTTGAATCAAGCTGTTCACTTGCCAGTGTTCTTACCCACAGAATGAAGCAGAGCAGATCTTGCTTTCCCTGGATGTACACCAACAGATCAGGTATTACCTGGACGAGGCACAACTAACTTTCCAAATATTGCACCTTAGCTACTAATGGCCTTTGCAGAAGGGTAAGAAGGTAGACCTGTCTACAGATTATCTTTAAATGGATAGCCAGCTGCATTACTTTCTGCTATGCCCTTTATGGTAAGCCAGTACCAGCCCATATCAAGACCCACTCCACCAGACACACTGCAGCCACCACTGCCTTCCTTAAAGGTGTACCTACACAGGCCATCCTGGAAGCTGCCATATGGACATCTGTCCACACCTTTACTAAACATCGCTATTTAGCCAGTGCCTCTAGAGCTAGGGCAGGTTTTGCTACTGCTGTCATACAGAACCGGTTTCCTCAGGCGCCATCAGGCAGTCTGTCTTTACCCTGATGTTCAAATGTCTCCCTTTGGATGTCTGTTGGCTAGGGGTAATGAAAAGATTCTGGAAATCTGGCCAGTTGTGGGCTTCTGTATGGCAGGAAGACCCAAGAATCAGTACTGCAGCATTGATCTGCTCAAACATTTTCAGTAATGGGAAATATGACACAGCTGTACTTTACAGCAAGAATCTCTCAAAGCCTTCTGCGTTCTCTTGACATCTGTGTGGTTGAGTGTTTTATGTGGAAAAAAAAAATAGAATAGTAACCTATCAAAAGTAAGGCAACAGGTTACAAATACTGGCATGGGAACATCACAGTACAGTGCATTGCAGCACAGGTTCACTTTAAATGAATTTCTCATTTAGTATTGTGGTGCTTAATGTCTGTCTTATTCTTCACAGCATGGGGGTAAGTCATAAGACAAGTATCTTTCAAGCTCCAAGCATTTTTTTTCAGGGATAGCCTTAGAGCTTTGATCTGCTTAAGTGACTTGCCTACAGCGCATAGATTGTATGCTGGTAGAGAAAACCATATCCATGACACAGACTTTGAAAGAAACTTAAGTAGCAGTTCACAGGCTTAACCCTCTGTGCTGTATTTATTGCTTTGACCATCAGAATAAAATTGCCCTCTTGTGGACACTGTTGTATCTGCATCCAGTATGGGTGCAGATGCAGTTCACTGCAGAACATGAGAGCTTTCCCACACAGCTATGAACTTCTCCAATTTGTGGTCAGATCATGCTGATTGTACATTTCTGACACTGAGTCAGGAAACCATGAATCACAGTCATCTGACTAATTTTAAAAACTGAACTTTAGCATAAGCTAGCTTTGTTATAAACTATCCACTGTTTTCAGTCTTGAAGGAAAGGACTGAATGTAGCCTGCTCAACACAAAATGGCGGAATAGGTACTCATTCTAAATAGTGAACTTAATATTAATTTTTTATTCATTTTTTTTGATAATAGCAAAACTTTTTTTTTATATCAGTTTGCATGTCACAGTTCCCAATGATTGTAATAACCTTAAGTCAACATTCTTCTTCCTATATTACTTTACGCATCATGTCACAATTCCCCATAATTGTGATAACCCTAATTCAGCATTCTTGTTATACAAGTTTACATATCATGTCACTATTCCCAGTAATCATGATAATCCACATTTTGGCATTCTTCTTGTTGTATCTTGTTACATCTTGTGTAGAATAATGTGAATCCTGTGAATTGTATTTTTACATACGCTTACTTCTGTGTCTTTAAGATGTAATTTTTAATCTTTGTTTCCACTAAAATGCTTTGTGGAGCTTTTCTCCCCAGGCCTCCACTGAAAATGGGTCTCGCACCCAGTGGACTTTCCCGGTCAACAAATGTTAATAAATAAATAAAATCATTTTACATATGTCACAATTCCACAATTCTCCATAATTGTGATACCAGCCTTTATTTGGTGTTCTTCCTGTTAAATAAGTTTACATAGGTTCATAGGTAGGTACTAGGCTATCTGCCCAAGGGCATTTATAAGCCAAGCCAGAGTGCGTCTGCTTTTGCCACCCCATTGATTAATTAACTGATCCTCTGTAAAGCAGAGCTAATGAAATGATCCCAGACATGTATTTTCTGTCACCCACCCACTCGTCAAGGTTTCTCTTGAAGAGTGCCTGATGTAATTTGGAATTTTGTACCAAAGCATGGGGAGTCTCTGTGACAGGAATCTAGCCCTCCAGCATGTTCTATTTATTGTTGTAGCGAAGTTTAGCTCACTAGAGCGCGTGGCTCACAGTGACTTGGATTTCTTTAGCTGGAGCATGTCCATCAATTCTGAGTTGGACATGGCTTTGCAAGTCAGGCAGGGATCACCTCTGAGTAAGCGATATGCCACTGAGTACA
Organism: Protopterus annectens; assembly: GCF_019279795.1. Taxonomy (NCBI): domain Eukaryota; kingdom Metazoa; phylum Chordata; order Ceratodontiformes; family Protopteridae; genus Protopterus; species Protopterus annectens. Next base: position 1,676,913,484 of record NC_056741.1, read on the forward strand.
GCCAGAGTTTTTTCAGTCGGGCTGCATAGGACATATGTTTGAGGCCAGTAATCCTCTTGTTGAGGTACATTTGTGGTCTTTCCAGCTAAGTGTCTTGTGAGGTACATCTCAAACGGGGCATTGTACTCTATGATGGGTCTAATGAGTCACGAGTAGAGGGGCACTATAACCTCTATTTCTAGATGCGAACCCTTTAGTAATTAGATGGGCCACATAGAAGGATTTCCTAACTACTTTGGCAATATGATTGTCAAAGGAGATATTACTATCTACCTGGGTCCCCAGATGTCTTATTACCTCTTCTGTATTAAGGGGGCTGCCACTTATGTGGTAATTCGTGGGTGTTTTGTTTTTCCCAAATGGGATGACTATGCATTTTTTGGCATTTAGCTTGAGGCCATGACTTTGACACCAGGTGTCCATCTCAGTAAGGCCCTTTTGGAGGATGTCCGTGTCAGCTGGAGAGTCAATTATGGCTCCCAGTTTGCAGTCATCGGCGAACTTGGTTAGCCATAGTCGTCCTGTGTTTGCCTGTACTTCTGAGAAGTCCCTGTCCAGCCTAGTGAGTGGGACGTCAGTGTGCCTGACTATAGTCACCTATTACTAGTGTGTTAGGTAGGTACATGTCACAATTCCTCATAATCTTGATAACTCTCATTAGGTGTTCTTGTTATACAAGTTTATAAACCATATCACAACTCCTCACAGTCATGATAATAATCCTAATTCGGCATTCTTCTTATCAGTTTATTTATCATGTCACAGTTCCCCAGAGTCATGAAAACCCTCATTCAGTTTATTCTTCCTGTGATACTGTAAATGTTACACAGCATAATATCTGTCTTATTCCTCATAGCAGAGCAGTGATTCTCAACTGTAAGAAATGTCTTTCAGGCTGTAAGCATACTTGTCAGTCATAATCATTAAAATTCTCATGGAGAGAAATCTCGTATCAGTTGTGCATAATTTCTTTCTTCTGTTTCCATTTCCTTTCATGTTCTGTGTGAAACCTAGGTATATCCTTTTAGAACCAATGAATCTTACCAACCACCCCATTCTTATTAACGTTTAACTTTTCTTATATGTCCTCACTACTCCTAAACCAATTTATACCTTTACTCTGTCCGAGTGTTTAAAACCTAATTTTCTTTTTCTTAGTTTTGAATGCCTAATATTTCCTTACTGTTTCCCAAAGTCCGTCTGTCAGCAAACAGTTAACCCCTCTCATCACACTGCCACATGACATTACTATAACTTAATTATTGCCTCTTTAGTCACTCCTGCTCTTTAAGTCTGATTTTGCCGTTATTTTTTTTCTTGTCACACTTTGCCCCAGCTGCCTGCTAATCATCAGTCCCCTCCTGGCCCATTACAGGAGAGAGGGTTGACTGGGGGTGGCCATCACTGAGGCAGCCATCAGGGGGTGATTGATGTACAAGTACATTTTCATATATATATTTATATATGTATGTGTGTGTGTATAAATTATGTATTTATATAGATACATATAGATGTAATTTTTTGTAATGCTGTACCTCCCTGCACATGCTCAAGAATGTTTGAAAGGTGGGGGCATGCAATAGGTTGCCAGTGATGGGATTGAATGCCATTCAGCAAGCCTACTACTAACCCCAGGCACAGGATGTAGTTTCCCCAGTCTACTGGAAAATGTGACGACCTTTTGAGCCCCCAGTGTGTACCCCCCCCCCCGGGAAAGGCAGGTGGATTATACCTCTTCAGGGCAGGAGCTGCTGATTGAACTCTGGTTACCTGGATTGTAATCATTCCTTCTCCCCTCTGTGCCACAGAAAGAAGCCAAGTCTGATTTTGCTTGCTTGTATACCTTTTGTCATTACTACCTGTTATTTTGTTTGTCTCGCCAGTTTTAAAGCGGTCTCAAAGGCAACACCTTTTCACACTCTTCTTCGTCACATGCACCATAATTTATACACATTCTCAATCTGTTCACTTTGTTCTCATCAGTCATTGTTGTGCTCCTGCTTTGATCAAAACGTTTTCTAAACTACCTGTCAAACTGTGTCCCATAAGTCAAATGAGGCAACTGGTACACTGAATTCTTATCCTAATTCATGCTTTTCACTATAACATCCATCACATTAGTATTGTCTGTTATCTGTTTGCAGTCGACATCAGTTTTTATCATGCTCTGCTTTGGCTTCAAGGCATCTCAGCCACCTGACAGAAGAACCAACAGAGTTGGAGGAAATCCAATACCCTTCCTCCCATCTTCCATTCTTTAATATAATTGACATTTGTTTACTAAAATGAAGTTAGCATAGCTGGTATATTCATTTCACCGTGCATATAAGCCCATATACAGTACGTGGGCACAAAGAAGTATGTCTTTCAAAGTGTCATCCTAAACTCACTTCCCCTGCAAAACTTTAATCTGCTAATAATGCCTATCCCTTACTTATATCTCTAGCTCTACAGCCAGCTTTCTTCTTGCATAAACACAATGCTTTTGTTTATACAGTTCTTATACGTGCATTCTAATATCATACAGCTCAGTTCCTTTAGCATTCCAAATCATTGCAAGCTGCATCTATTGACCCAGCAGCTTTTTATAAATGCTGTAGCTTGCTTTATATTAATATTGTTATTGCTTCACTCTGTCATTTGTATTGTTTCTTGAAATTGTTACTTGTTAAAATTACTTTTTTCTCATGTTCCAGTTCAGTGTTTTTTTCGATGGGTTTTGCATACATACTTTAACCTATACTCCCCTATCCTTCAAACCATTACATATTGTTATTATTTATATTATATAATATATTCTCTTTCATATAATAATTTTTTGTGAACATAAACTTTTCTTTAAATCAACCTGTGCTTCAATATAAACAGTAATCAGCAGTTCTTGTATTTGATGTAAATATTCATTACCATTAAAAAAAATATCATTCCTTCTAGCATTAATATCTTAGAATATTCTTACTATAGATGTCCCCAACTTCTAAATGCTTACCGATGTTCATCGTGTTACACTGCTGCAGTCATTACACTTGGGTTATCCTGCAGTCAGGCGGTTCCCCAGTCGGCCTGAGTTCCAAAGTCTTGGTCCGGGGTTGGTTGCTGTCGCCTCCTCCCCATACCCCTCAAGTGTACCTCATTACGAGGAACGTACCTCATTTGGGGTCTTAAAAAGTTCACGTTCCTCGAAGTTCCCTCAAAGTTCCACATTGAAAAACTGTCACACATTCAGTGTTAGGAATTTAAGTGAAATCCATTGTAAATAGAAATTAATCATAGTAATTCATTAAAAGATCTTTATAAGTAAAACCAGTATATTCTGACCCTCCTATGACCTTCCTAGTTGAAGTTGTTAGTAAGCCATTAGTATGTGTTCCACATTTTGCCCATTTGTTCCACATTGAGGGCTAGTGTTCCTCATCTTGGACATGGAAGGTTGAGAGCTATGCTCCTCCCTGATGTCAGTGCGACAGGGGTATATAAGATGCAGCTGACGCCATTTTCTTCAGTATTTCTTGCCGCACGGTGCCCAAAGCAAAAGCAGTTCGCAAGTGCCGGTTGGCCGACTCCTGAGATTTTCATTCCGAATCCAGAACCGAAGTCTTCTACAAAGCTAAGTACCTCGTTGAGGAAACTTTTTCTTGCCTCACACCGATGTCAGTAAAAGTTAATAACTGTATTTCTTGTGGGAAGCAAATACCTCATAAGGGTTTCCATTCTTATTGTATCCCATGCCTAGGCCCAGACCACGACGTCACTGGTTGTCGGTTCTGTGCTAGGTTTAACAAGCGCACTATTAAATGTCTGTTTGATTTTGCCCGACATTACTTTGGCAGAAAATTTAATTACACCATGTTGACAGAACTTCCGACCGGAATTCATAAAAATCATAAAGACAAGGACAGGCATCCGAGGCCCAAAACTGACGACAAAGCCTGTTCTAGGCCAGTCACCGGTTCTCCGGTTTTCAGTGAGGTGCCTTCGCAGCCCCTAATGACAGCTTCTGCAGAACCACAGGCCGCCTCCGTCTCCCTCGTGGAGATGGCTGGGCCTTCGGATGCACAAGTTTTTCAGACTACCGAAACCGACCCCTGCTGAGGGATCCAGAGTAGCTGAGCAACCCGCAGCTTCAGAGGGTGTCTTCAGACCTACTCAGCTAACCCTCTTCTAAGTCTAACCCTCCTTTAAAAACAAAGAAACAAATACAGTCTCCAGGACAGGCCTCCATGCCTAAGAAACAAATGCTCAAAATGGCCAAAGACCTAATCACCCTGATCAGGGGGTCCCAACCCCCACCTGATAAAAGGCCTAGACAGGATGCAGACTATGACTCAGCCAAACAAGTGTCCGTTTCCTCAGATTCATCCTCAGACCTAGGTTATTCTTTACCCTTTATGAGGATTCTGATGCTGAGAAATGAATTCCATCAGCCTCTCCGCCAGAGGATTACTCCTTTGGGGAAACTTTACATACCGTGAGGGAGCATTTCCATTGGGAAGGCCAGATTACTCAGAATCCAAGAAAAGGCTCAGAGACTTCCTATTATTACCTCAACACAGACCCCTTGCTATTCTGCCAGTGTATATTGTGGATGATGTGTATACTGAATCCAGCTTAAATCCTGACTCCTTACCTCCAGCTCCAGTTAAACCTGACTGGTATTAAAGCGTCCCTAACTCATAAATTTCTGTATAAAAGCCCTGTTGCAAACCCTGAAACTATTTCTCAGGGACCCAAAGGGGTTAAGGCCTCATCAGCAAAAAAATCCAGTTCCCTCTAACAGAGATTCCAGAGCATTAGACAGATGGGGAAATGAAGTATATACGTCTGCAACTTTAGCAATGAGAGCCTTAAACTGCCAGTTTCACATGCTAAAATATCAGCAATTTTTGATGTCTCAGTTGAAAAAAAATGCTTCCAGATACAGATCCTCCTAATTTTAAAGAAATGCAGAATTTATTGCATGCTGCTGAACAAGTGGGAAAACATACTTTGCAATGTGGTTTTGATTCTTTAGAGGCCTCCTGTAGAGCAGCAGTTACAGGCTCTATCATTAGAAGACATGCTTGGTTAAAAGAACATACGTTACCAGATCATGTTAAAGCTAAACTACTGGATGCACCTTTGCAGCATGATGTCTTATATGGAGTTAAGGAAGAAGAGGTATTAAAGAAAATGGAGGATAAGGCAAAATCTATGCAAACTGTGAAGGATTTCTTACAGGTTCAGCCTCCTCGATTTAGTAGAAACTGGCCAACAAAGAATTTGTCCTTTCCAGTTACGGACAGACCTCAAAGGGGCAGATGCAGACGGCCAAGAGGTAGAGGTCAGCCACAAGGTCCTTACAGGCCTCAACAATGGAGTGCATCAGGCCAGAAAGAAGGGGAAGAAGGGCATCAACCTTATAAAAAACAGTCCCAATGACTTCCCACTACCGCTGCCAAAAAACTCTCTCTTGGCAGCCCCCTTGAGAGGAAAACTGGCACTTTTCTATCACAATTGGCATATGATCACCAAAGACAAATGGGTTCTCAATATTGTATCTCAAGGTTACAGGTTCCACTTTCACACCATGCCAAGGTTAAAAGGAATGCCAAATCTGCCACCAAATCAGTGGGCAGAGGCTCAAAAACAAATTACAGCACTCATGACCATGGGAGCTATTCAAAAGGTACCACCACAGGAACAAGGACAAGGATTTTACTCAAGACTCTTTCTGGTTCCCAGAAAAGACAAAGCCTGGAGGCCCATTCTGGATCTTTCTTCTCTAAACACTTACCTGGATGTTCCGAAATTCAAAATGTTGACATTACAGCAGCTTCTTCCCATGCTGGGCAAGCAAGCTTGGCTTGTGACCTTGGACCTCAAGGAGGCATACCTGCATGTCCCTATCCGACAAAACTGCAGAAGATACCTCAGATTCATAGCTGGTCCAATGCACTGTCAGTTCTCTGCACTGCCCTTTGGCTTATCTACTGCGCGCAGGGTCTTCACAAAGTGTCTGGCACCAGTAATTGCATTTTGCAGACCGAAAGGAATTCAGATTTACCCGTACCTGGACGACTGCCTGATTCAAGCAGAGAGCAAGGACATTCTTCTAAAGCATCTGGCATTTGTAAAAAAAGTTATTAAGTTGCCTGGGGTACACAGTAAACGAAAAGAAATCAAAACTAGTGCCCTCACAAGAGATAATATTCCTGGGTGCCAGCTTGAACACAATGGCCCAGATGGCTTATCTCAGGCCAGACAAGCAAGGATAACTGACTCAATACTTTCAATTGATGGCAACAAAGACCCAACTCCCTGCAAGAAAAATTCTGCAGGCCTTGGGCTACATGGCATCTTGCATACTACTAATTCCATATGCCAGACTGCATATGAGGAAACTACAATGGTACCTAAAGAGTGTATGGTCTCAACACTGTCAAAGTTTGGAAACAGTTATACTACTAATTCCTTGTCTTCAACAGGAGTTTCGATGGTGGGCTCAAGCTTGTCACCTCAAGGGACAGCCTTTTACTCAACCCACAGCCAGGCAAACACTGACAACAGATGCATCGGATTACGCCTGGGGAGCACACATGGCAGAAAAATGTATTCAGGGCAAGTGGCCCGCAGAACAAAGGCATCTTCACATCAACCAAAAAGAGATGCTAGCTGTACAAAATGCCCTTATAGCTTTCAAGGACCTGCTGCATCCAGGACAATTACTACTAAAGACAGACAACACCACAGTTATGTGGTACATAAGCAAGCAAGGGGGCACTCATTCCTACCCCCTCTGCAGACAAGCAATGACCTTGTGGAACACAGCTATAAACTATCAAGTTAATCTACAAGCACAATTCTTGCCAGGAGAGAAAAACACACTGGCAGATATCTTAAGCAGAAATATGGATAATGAATGGGAATTGAATCCACAAATATTCAGAATGATAACACAGAAATGGTGGAGCCCGGACATAGATCTGTTTGCATCCCCAATGAATTGCCAGCTACAGAAATTCTGCACAAGGAGTTACCATGCACGAGCATGGAAAGTGGATGCCCTCTCATTCAGCTTGAAAAACCTAAAAGTATACGCTTTCCCACCACTGCCTCTTGTTCCAAAGGTACTCATAAAAGCCAGGCAAGAGGAGCCAAAGATGATCCTGATTGCAACAGACTGGCCACGCCAGCACTGGTAACCAATCTTAAAAAACTTAGCACAAGGACCACCCTGGATTTTGCCTCAAATACCACATCTGCTGTCTCAGCACAACAGTCAGGTACTTCACAGCCAGCTAGCGACCTTAAACCTAGCTGCATGGAAGATACCTTAGCCAAGCAAGCAATGCCTCTCTCCAAAGCTGTTATGGACGTCATCCTGGAGGCCAGAAGGCCTAGTACTAGGAAAGCCTATTCGGATAAAAGGAAGAGATTCTGTGCCTGGAACCAGGCTCACAACCTTGACCCTCTTGTGCCAAATATTCCTCAGATACTACAATGTTTGACTGAGATGCTGGACAAAGGCCTTTCCTTTTCATCCATCAAGATCCACGCCTCTGCCATCTCTCCTCATTACAACACGGATCCACCAATTTTCTCTAATCCTTTGCTAAAACAGTACCTCAGAGGGGCAAAAAACATAAGACCGCCCTGTAGAGCACCTACTCCAACTTGGGACCTCAACTTTGTTTTGGAAAAATTAACTTTACCTCCTTTTGAGCCAGCTAGCACAGCAGAATTAAAATATATCTCTTGGAAAACTGCTCTGCTCCTGGCAGTAACATCAGCACGAAGAGTTTCAGAATTACAGGCACTAATGGCAGTGGAACCTTTCCTCATTTTCCACCAGGACAGGGTGTCCTTAAGAACTAACCCTACGTTTATGTCTAAGGTGGTTTCAAGTGTGTCTGTAAACCAAACTATTCACTTGCCAACCTTTTATCCAAAACCACAGAATAAAGGGGAGAAACTACTACATTAATTGGACATTCACAGGCAGTTACACTTCTACTTGGACAAAACCAAAGCTTTCAGAAAATCTGAGCAATTATTGGTAGCATATGCTGCAGGAGCACAGGGAAAAGCCATTTCAAAACAGACTATTTCCAAATGGATAGGACATTGTATAAATTTCTGCTATATGCACCATGGAAAACCTGTGCCTACCAGCATTAGATCTCACTCCACCAGGGCAACAGCCACATCAATGGCCTACCTCAGAGGAGTACCTACCAAGGATATTTTGGAAGCAGCAACATGGAGCTCTCTGCATACCTTCACCAAGCATTACCATCTGCCTCTATACTCTAAATCCAGAGCTGGCTTCACCTCTGCAGTGCTGCAGGGCCTTATAGCCACCCCTAATGCCTTATAGAACCAGCCACCCTACCTCAGCTTTGGGATTCTACCCAAGTGTAATGCTGCAGCAGTGTAACACAATGAACATAGTACAGTTTTGTACCTACCATAAATGTAGATGTTTGAGTGTAAACACTGCTGCAGTCCAGGTTACCCTCCCTCCTTCCCCTCTTACTTGCTGGTATGTACCTATGTCTTCTACCCTTTACTACCTATGGGGAGTATTTGCTGGTAACTGAAAGTTGTTGTTTGCTTTTCTTATGTATGTCTTATTAGCAATTTGAATTGCCTACCTATTTGGGGGCACCTGATATCTGGGGCAAGAAAAACTGAAGAAAATAGCGTCAGCTGCATCTTATATACCCCTGTCACACTGACGTCAGGGAGGAGGCAACAGCAACCGACGCTGGACCAAGACTTTGGAACTCAGGCCAACTGGGGAACTGCCTGACGGCAGGATAATCCAAGTGTAATGACTGCAGCAGTGTGTACACTCGAACATCTACATTTATGGTAGGTACAAAACTGTACTTTCCAGTAACATTAATGGTCATCTATTCATAGTCATTAGTGCAGACTTGTAAATAAACAGGTGTCTTCATTCCATGTTAAATATTTCATCACACTTGAGCTATCTGGGTAGTCAGCATCTAATAACTGTTAAATATTCTTAGTGAATGTTGTGTCTTTCGGCTTATCCTGGTTAGGGTTCGCCACAGTGGAGCTACAGTCCGCTAATGTTTGGTAGTGGATTTTTACATGCCAAGTTACCAGCCCTGATGCACAACCTTCAATGAAGGCATGCCCATTCCCGCATGCCTCCACACAGAAGACGCTCTAGCTGAGAATCGGACAGGACAACATATCTTGCTGTGAGGTGACAACTTAGTGAATGCATTCTAAAAATATGCAAGTGATTGGCATTCCTAATAACCTTTGTAACGTCTTTCAGTATTCATAATGCAGATTTCTTAGACTTTATTAATTCAATAAATTATTAGAAGATAGCTGTATTAACTCTAGCAATTTATTACCTATACACAAACCCTGATATGCCCTAACCTTTCATCTATATAGCAATAAATTGAAAACAGCATTTTAGAAAACTGCTTTATTTTATGCCTAGCATTCTCTCTCTTAGGCAGGGCACAATTTTATGTTTAAGTAAATTCAAAATATTTACCATCATATGGTTGACCCTCGCCATATTATTCTGTCTTTTTTCAAACACCTTTATTGAATTATCACTTATGACTTAGGCAAGTTTACATTCATATAGAAGTAATTACACTATAATTAGAATAGCATACATTATAATTTACATATATTGCTATATATCATACAAATTAAGCAACATTATATACATTTAATTTCTGCCTTTTTTTAAACAGGAAACATCTTTATTAAACCATCACTACTACACAGGCAAGCATACATTTATATAAATGAAAACAAACCACACCAACACACTCCCAGTTGCAGGCGTCATACATCAGTTATAATCTACCCGATCTTTAGTCAAACATTAGGTAGCTCATTTAAACCCTGCCACCTTTTAAACCTCACTCCTCTGTTGTATGCATTCTTCCCACAATTCCCATTTATTCCTGTGTAGTTTGCTCCCACCCTTTTCTAAAGGTCTCAATCCCAGTTGTTTTATTTCTGTTACTATAGTCACTACTTCTAGTATAGCTGGTTTAGATTTTGAGTTCCATTTTCTAGTAACTGCTTTTTTGGCAGCCACCATTATTAGACAGCAAGGCCTTACCCATGCCTAGGCAAGTCCAATTAAATCATCTCCCTCATCAGACCAGTCTGCCCAACCAGCATCTCTGACAGTGCACCCCACAGGGAATTCTTAGTGTTCCAATTCACCGCGCTCCCAGAAAATATGTTCCCAATTACCTCTTTCTTCCCTGTCATACCTCCAACATTTGCTGTCTGCATGAGGAAAAATTCTCTCAAGTCTACTTGGGGTATAGAAATATCTATGCAAACATTTCCAGGCAAAAGTCCCAAATCTTCTAGATTTTGTTACATATTTGCGAGACGTGTATGTATCCTCCCATTGTTTCTTTGTGAATTGCTTATCCAGTTTCTCTTCCCAATCCTTTCTAACCTGCTCTGATTCTTATAGTTATCATGCAATATTTTATATGCTCTACTAATCCTTTTTTAATGGCAGCTTCTGTTCTAGGTTCTACTAAAAATTCCATCAGTGCTGGTCTTTCATTTAGGACCCCCCTATTTCTCTTTGCCTGTACTGTAATATCAGTCCCCGATAAGTAAGTCAGTCTCTGACCTGCAGTCCAAATAAATTTTTGGCGTCTTTCCATTCTGTCATCTTCCCCTCTCTAGTTATTTGCTCCCAATACCTTGGTTCCTTTGCCAGTTTTCTCCAGTAAATTCCAGCCCCTCTTCCCTATTTTTCTATTTCCCTAATTGCAGTCATCCCTATCAGCAGAATCTCCTTTCCCCAATCCTGTGTTGGCTTAGTTCTTAGAATACTTTCTGCTACTTTGTGGATGTAATCTGTATGATTATTATTCTCCTTAAAGGCCTGCATTCAAAATCCCAGTCTCTCCTTGTTTCTTGAGCCCCCCCCCCCCATTTCTTCATCCCTTTCCACTTGGAAATATAGTTTTTTGCTTGTGCTATGTATACGAGTCTTAATTCTGTAGCTGTGAAATACCCCTTCAAATAGGGTAAACTCAATCCACCCTGTTCTACTGGAAGAATCAGCTTATCCCACTTGACTCTTGCAGTCTTCCACTCCCAGATAGTCCTTCACCTCTTTAGTAATTGCTGTCCACAACTTTTCTGGTTGATAAAAATATGCCTGACCTGTGTATGACTAAGGGACTAAAACATTTTAACTGCTTGTATCTTCCATTTTAACTGCTAAATTTAGAAAAGGCCAAATCTTGAACAAACAGAACAGCAATTCTTTTTTTTTCCTAGGGAAAAAAGTCACTGGGCCGTTTTTGGGACTTCGCCATTTCCTCCACTTTGCCATTTTCTCAGTTTTTGTATTCTTTGCTTTAGTCTCTTCTCACATATCCTTAGCTGCCACAACAGAATAATTTTAATCTATACTCCCAAATACTTAATTTTGTCATGTCCCCATAAGTATGGATATTCCTGAAACAGTTTGTGTGTGGCTACATAATTTACTGCTGTTGCCTTTGTTTTAGCTTCATTAATTTTGTATCCTGAAAAGATCTGAAACTGTTTCAAAATGTTGAACAACACTATAATGTCTCTTCCTGGTTTTGGCAGGTGTAAAATATCATCTGCAAATGAAGCCAGCTTTTCTTGACTACTGTACCAGTTATGCTTCCCTATTAAATAAGTGAACGTTCAGTGTTTCGAACGTCGCTTTATCGACAGCTAAATGTCGAATACTCCTAATCCTGAATAAACAGAACAGCAATTTTTTTTCCTAGGGAAAAAAATTGCTGGCCTGCCAAAAAAAAAAATCCCAAATACAAACTAAAGTGGGGGGCTGTGCCCCACACACCCCCTTATTAAATATACCAACTTTGAGATTGCACCACAGTGGAGGAAATGGCAAAGTCCCAAAAACGGCCCAGTGACTTTTTTCCCTAGGAAACAAAATCGCTGTTCTGTTTGTTCAAGATTTGGCCTTTTCTAAATTTAGCTGTCGACAAAGCAACGTTTGCAACACTGAACGTTCGCTTAAATAGGGAACCACCAATTATACCATTGAATTTCTGAGTCCCTTATTTTCTTTTGTCAGTGATTGTAAACATAATGCAAATAATAAAGGGGAAAGAGGACACCCATTCCTGGGTCCTCTGCTCAAGCAGAAATTATCAGAGGAACCCACCTACTTTAGTTTTCGCCTCCAGTCCCTCATATATCCTCCTAATCAACCTTAGTTTTTTTCAGGAAATGCAAATGGTTTCATTGCCCTGCTCATAAAGTCTCAGCTTATTCTGTCAAATGCTTTCACTGCATCAAGACCCACCAACAACAATGGTGTTTTCTTAAATTTTGCTTCCCTTTGGATCATCAGTGTTTTGTTAATGTTGTCAAATGTTTGCCTCCCCTCCACAAAACCACATTGATCCAGATCCATTAGTTTTGGCATTACTTTGGCCATACTTTTAGCCATTATAGACATGAGCACTTTATAATCATGGTTTAGTATTGAAATGGATCTGTACAAAACTGGATCTGATGGATCTTTACTGTCTTTAGGTATTACAGCTACCACTGCTTACTTCCAGGATGTTGGTAATTCTCTTAAAATACTGTTAAACAAAACCTTCCAGATCTTTATCATTTTTTTCCTGCCTAGCTTCCAAACTTCCACAGTAATACCATCTATTCACGGGGACTTTCCTGTTGATTGGTTATACATCACAATTTTTATCTCATCTCCTCCTATCCTAACCATTAGTAATTGAGCTTCACCTACTGCTAACCTTGGCATATTTAATTCTTCCATAAAGGTTTCCATTTGTATCTTTTCTTGAGGTCCATATTTCTCTGCTTTATAGAGAGACTCATAGAATGTCTGAAATATTTCTAATACCTCTACAACATCTTGTTACCTTCCTTGTTTTAGGCTCCCTAGGTTTGGTGACGGCCCTTTCTAATTTCTGTTGCCTGGGTCGTTGTGCTAAATTTTTTTGTGCTCTAGTGTTCTTATCAAAAACAGTTGCTTAACAGCAACCTTTCTAAACTTGTGGATATTATTGAGGTAATCCCTTATTTTCTGCCTAGCATTCTGTAGTTGATCCTCCTCTTCTGTGAGAGGCCCCATGATGTTCTTAGTGTTTCACTGTTGCAGTCATCACATTTGGGTTATCCCTGCCAGGGTAGCCCTCACTCGGCCTGAATACCAGAGGCTTAGTATTTTTGTATCAGTTGCCATTTCTTCAGGACTGACATCAAGTCGTCAGTCTTATAAATTAAGGCAGCTGATGCCATTACATCAGTCTTTCTTGCCGAGGAGCCTGAAGCAGAAGCAGTTCGCATGAGTGCTGGTCGGCCACTACGCCGCTACCTGAGTTTTTCATTTCTGAAATTGAAGTTGAAGTCTTCTAAAGCTAAGGTACCCCATTGGGGTTCCTTTTTTCTTGCTCTAACTGATGTCAGAAAAAGTTAACAATTGTCTCACCTGTGGAAAGCAAATGCCACACTGAGATTTTTATTCCTACTGTCACTTGCTTAGGCCCAGACCACGATGTCCCCCGCTGTCACTTTTGTGCTCTGTTTAACACCAGAACTATACGTCATTGGACCCTTATTGTAGCTAGATATTTTCGCTCTCAGTCCTCGAATTCTGATATGGCTTTGGTAAGCCATCCGACAGCAGATCTTCTGAAAAAATGTAAAGATAGAAACAGATCGCACAGGTCCAAAGCGCCCAACGCTTCCGTTAAGCTAGTCATCAGTTCTCCGGTCCTTAGGTGCTTTTGTAGCCCCTGATGCCCGCTTCTGTGGATTCACAGGCCACTACCGAGACCCTTTCGGAATCCACTATGCTGAGAGACTCTTCATCGACTAAGGATCCTGCGGATGTGTCTACTTTGGATTGGCCCAGAGCTAAGCAGGCACCGGCTTCTGAGGAAGTACTTCGCACTACCGATTCTCGACAGATTTCTTTTGCGTCTACCGTTCTTTCAAAAACTATTGAGTTTAAGGCCCAGGGTATGAACCATACCTAAGAAACAGATGACCCAATCTCAGGCACCTGCTTCCTTGCCTCAGTCTCAGATGCTTAAAATGGCAGAAGACTTTATAATGCTTATCAGACTACCCCTTTCAAAAGAAAGAGATTTGTCCCCAGTAGTTTTATCTGAACAGGAGTCCAATGACTCTGATGTATCTGATTATGAAGGTATGTAACCCCTCTCAGCTTATGAGGATTCTGATGCAGAGGAATCCATCCCTTCAGCCTCTCCACCCGAGGACTTCTCCTTCAGGAAAACCCTAAATACCTTAAGGCAACATTTCCAATGGGAATTTCAGGACTACCCTCGGTCAAAAAAGAGACTCAGAGAATTCCTAGATCTTTTACAGCACAGACCTCTGGCCATTCCTCCTGTCCTGGATGTTGTGGATGATTTTATGGAATCCAGTATGACTCGTGACACCCTACCTCCTGCTCCCAAGAAACCAGACTGTTAATACAGAGTCCCTGACTCTCACAAAGTTTTATTCAGAAATCCTACTGCTGACCCCAAGGTTATCTCTCAAGGACCTAAAGCTATTAAAGCAACTTCTGCTAAGAATCCCACCTCCTCAGACAGGGATTCTCAAGCATTAGACAGATGGGGTAAAAAAGTATACACCTCTGCTACTCTTGTCATTAGAACACTAAATTGTCAGTTCAGTATGCTGAAATGTCAGCTGTATACCATGAACTCCTCAAACAAAAAATATCTTCCTTTCCTGCTTGTGCAGAAAATAGTTACAAGAGTTAATGCATTCTGCAAGTCAAGTAACTAAGCACACCCTAGAAGCATCTTGCAGGGCAGCAGTCACTGGTTCTGTCCTTAGAAGGCATGCTTGGCTATAGGAACAGCCCTTGCCAGACCATGTCAAATCCAAATTATTGGATGCACCACTGCAAAAAGACAACTTATTTGGCACCAAGGCAGAGGAGGTCTTAAAGATGGAAGAAAAAACTAAATCTATTCAGACAGTTAGTTAGACTTCTTGCAGGTCCAGCCACTGAGGTTCAGTAGGCATTCCCCCTCCAAGCACTGGTTCTTTCCTGTCCCCTCCAGGTCAGCTCAGCCCAGACCCCAGGGTAGTAGGCCCCCCAGACAGCAGCCCCAGGGAATGCAGAGATCTAAGCAATAGAGTTCCTCCTCTTCAAAATCATGGGAAGAACTCGCAATGACTTCATGGTTCCACCCCCTCTCTCTGCCCACCTGCTCTTGCCCCTAGGAGGAAAACTCTCCTTCTACGCAAGCACCTGGGCCACCATTACCAGCAACCGCTGGGTACTCAATATAGTGTCCCAGTGATACAAATTGCATTTCCACACTCTACCAACCCCAAAAGAGTTCCCAGATCTTCCTCCAAACCAGTGGGCAGAGGCCACAAAGCAAGTCCTTTCCCTGCTCACCATGAGGGCAATACAGCATGTTCCTGCAGAACAGATAGGCTAAGCTTTCTCCTCCAGACTCTACCTGGTACCCAGAAAATAGGGCACATGGTACCCCATCCTCGATCTAGCCATTTTAAACCCAGTTAACCGCAAGGAAAATCCTGCAAGCTCTAGGGTTCATGGCTTCCTGCATCCTACTCATTCCATATACCAGACTGCATATGAGGAAAATACAATTATATCTAAAAAGCCTTTGGTGTCAACAC
Source organism: Protopterus annectens (assembly GCF_019279795.1). Classification (NCBI taxonomy): domain Eukaryota; kingdom Metazoa; phylum Chordata; order Ceratodontiformes; family Protopteridae; genus Protopterus; species Protopterus annectens. Next base: position 1,676,929,180 of record NC_056741.1, read on the forward strand.
ACTCTAGACCTGGAACTCTCATACCAATGATACCTTGTCTAAGGAAAGATTTTCTAGCTGTTTAGCATGCCCTGGCAGCCTTCAGGCCCCTACTCTCCCCGAGGACTCTGCTGATCAAAACAGACAATGCCATAGTGATGTGGTATATCAGCAAGCAGGGAGGAACTCACTCTTATCCTCTCTGCAGGCTCGCCATGACCCTTTGGCACACGGCCTCAGCCATGCAACTACACCTGCTAGCACAATTCCTGCCAAGCTCTCTAAACTCTCTGGCAGACAGCTTAAGCAGAAACCTGCTAGACCCACATAAGTGGCAGCTAGACCACAGAACCTTCACCCTTGTAACCCAGAAATGGGGCACCCCGAAGGTTGACCTCTTTGCCTCCCACTCCAATCATCAACTCAGCACATTCTGCACCAGGGAACCTCACAGCAAGGCCTGGAAAGTAGATGCTCTATCCTTCCAGTGGGTTAATCTCTCTGTCTATACATTCCCCCTTCTACCTCTCATTACAAGGGTACTGCTCAAAATAAGGGCGGAACTGAGGTCAATCCTGATTTACCCCAGACTGGCCATGCCAGCACTGGTACCCTCTGCTGCAAAGCCTGTCACCACTACCACCATGACATCTCCCTCTGATCCTAACACTCCTGACCCAGAGGAATGGAGAATTCATGCATCCCTGATTGCAGATCCTCAGTCTGGCAGCCTGGCTTATTCCCTGACCATTGCACAAGCTGCCAATCTAAGCAAACAAGTTCTAGATGTTATACATGAGGTCAGACGCCCTAGCACTAGAAAGTCTTATGCTGACAAGTGGAAAAGGTTTTGCATCTGGATCCAGGCTAAGGAAGAAGGAACTGCACAGCCCTCCCTACCTCTCATCCTAGATTACCTACCTGTCCGACCTACTACACAGGGGTCTATCCTTCTCTTCCATTAAAATTCATGTCTCTGCCATCTCTGCTCTTTTCAGCACAGAGACACCTCTTTTCTCCAACCCCCTCTCATCAAACAGTTCCTAAGAGGGGCTAACAACTTGAAGTTACCTAGAAGAGCACCTACCCCAGCTTGGGACCCTAACTTTGTTTTGGAAAAACTCACCCTGCCCCCCTTTGAACCAGCAGTGTCAGCAGAGTTAGTTACTCTCTTGGAAGACAGCCTTGCTTCTTACCATCACTTCAGCTAGAAGAGTATCAGAGCTAAAGCATAAATGGCTGTAGAACCCTTCATCATTTTCCATGCTGACAGGGTCTCCCTCAGGACTAACCCATCCTTCATTCTAAAAGTGGTGTCCAGTGTGGCTCTCAACCAACCCATTCATTTTCCCACCTTTTTCCCTTACCCACAAAACAAGGGGAAAAGGTTTCTGCACTCTTTCTAGATGTGCAAAGACAGCTCAGATTCTACTTAGACAGGACTAAACCATTTAGGAAGACCTATCAATTGTTAGTCAGATTTTGTTACAAGAGCAGAGGGCAAGGCCATATCCAAACAAGATAGCACACTGCATCCATTTCTGCTACAAGCAGCACGGGAAACCTCCCTCCAAGAGGGTCAGGACACATTCTACCAGAGCAACCTCCACCTCTGCAGCTTTCCTCAGAGGGGTCCCCACCAGGGACATCCTGGAGGCTGCAACATGGACATCTGTTCATACTTTCACCAAGCATTACCACCTGCCTATCTTCTCCAAATCCAGGGCAGGCTTTGCCACAGCAGTCTTGCAGGGCATCCTAGCCAGCCTCCAGTCTTCTTGACTGCCTCCACCCTTTCAGTTTTGGGAATCAACCCAAATGTGGCGACTGCAACAGTGAAACACAAAGAACATAGTACAGTTGTGTAAACTTACCATAAATGTAGATGTTCAAGTGTATTCATTGTTGCAGTCCTGGTTTCTGTCCCTCCATCCCCCCTCTCTCTCTCCTTCAATTTCCCTCTCTCTCTCTATAGCCTTACAAGGATGATGTCCTTCAAGGATGCATCTGCAGTCATAACATATGGGTTGTCCTGCCTCAGGCAGCCCTTCGGTCGGCCGGATTCCAAAGTCTGGGTCTGGCCTCGGCTGATATCGCACTTTCCCCGATGTCAGAGCGTCTGGGGTACAAAAGCATCAGCCGACGCCATTTTCCTCAGTCTTTCTTGCCGCGCGGTGCCTGAAGCAGAAGCTGTTCGCAAGTGCCGGTCGGTCAGATCCAGTGAATTCAGCTACCGAAGACTTCAAAAAAGCTAAGTACCCCGTTGGGGACTCTTTCTTGCCTCAGCCGATGTCAGATAAAGTAAATAATTGTTTAACTTGTGGGGAAACAAATACCTCATAAGGATTTCCATTCCTACTGCCTTCCTTGCTTAGGCCCAGACCACGACGTATCGGCCTGTTCAGCCCGTGCTTCCTTCAACCGACGAATTCTTAGACGTCGGTCGGAGTTTGTAGAGGAGTTTTTTGGGGCTAGTTTTGCATATAAAATGCCGTCGGAGACTCCGACATCGCATTTGGTGAAAAAAAGGAAGGACAAGGACCGACGCCCGCGGTTTCGGCTGAAACCACGGTAAGGCCTACCACGAGTGTCTCTGTTTCGGCCGAAACAGAGTCCTCGGAGATTCCTTCTTCCAAATCCATTCAACCGACCACCGCAGCCCGGGAGGCCCCGGCTGAGTCGGCTACCGAGCTATCTACCGAAACCAGTGTCCAGGAAATGTCCGGCACCATACCTTTGGACATTTCTACTCCTGCACGTGGGGCAGCTAGGCCCCTTGCTTCCATGTCCATTAAGGCCTTCTCTAGGGCTAAAGCTGCTAAACTTTCTAAAGTTTTGCCTCCCAGGACTACCTCCCAGAGGCCTTCCTCTAGTTCTCAGATCCTCAGCCTTGCAGAGGACCTTATTTCTTTAATTAGAGGTTCACAACCTCACCCGGACAGGGCCTCTCACCCTCCACCAGACAAAAGGCCCAGGACTGACCCCTCTGCCCCACACTCTTCAGATGAATCCACGGATGGATCTGAGTTGTCAGACCACCAGGAGGAGGCTTATTCACCCTATGAGGATTCTGATGCTGAAGAATCTATCCCTTCGGCCTCCCCTCCTGAAGAGTTTTCCTTTGGTGAGACTCTACACTCCATGAGAGAGCATTTTCAATGGCAAGGTCAGGAATTCTCTGATTCTAGAAAAAGATTAAGGACCTTTTTACATTTGCCTCAACATAGGCCCTTAACTATACCTCCTGTTTTGAATGTAATTGATGTGTACAATGATGTCAGTACAGCCCCTGATACTCTCCCTCCGGCCCCTGCCAAACCTGATAGATACTACAGGGTCCCAGATTCTCATTTCCATCTGTATAAAGCCCATTCTGCAGACCCAGAAACTATTTCTCAGGGCCCTAAAGGGGTTGCGGCTGCCACTGCCAAAAATCCTCTACCTTCTGAAAGAGAGTCTAGAGCTTTAGAGAGATGGGGTAAGAAGGTATATACTTCTGCAACTCTTTCCGTCAGGGCATTAAATTGTCAATTTCATATGATACAGTACCAAGAGTATTTGTTAGATGAACTGAATAAGAAACTTTCTTCTCCTGAACCCCTTGACCGTAAATCCCTTCAGAATTTGGTACACAACTCACAACAGGTTAGTAATCATTTCTTAAAGTGTGGTTATGATGCATTGGAGGCTTCATTTAGGTCAGCTATGACTGGGGCAGTTATTCGTAGGCATGCCTGGCTGAAGGAACAATCTTTGCCAGACCATGTTAAAGCTAAACTCCTGGATGCTCCAATAGAGAAACAAAATTTATTTGGCTCCTCTGCTCAGGAGGTCTTAAAGTTTGAAGAAAAGGCAAAATCTGTGCAAACAGTTAAGGATTTCCTGCAAGTACAACCACCGAGATTCAGCAGAAACTGGCCTACTAGGAATTGGTCCTTTCCAGACTCGGACAGAGCCCAGAGAGGCAGGAACAGATGCCCCAGAGGCAGAGGCCAATCGAAGGGCTCCTACAGAGGTAGTCAGTGGCAGCCTGCCAACCAGAGGGGGTAGTGCAACAGCAGCAACAACAACTACTACACCAGGACAGGCTCAATGACTTTACTCTGATTCCACCTACCAGGGCTCAACTGGAAGCACCCTTGGGTGGAAAGCTTGCTTTATTCTCAAAAAACTGGCATTATATTACAAGGGACACATGGACACTGCAAATAATAGACAAAGGATACAGGTTCCACTTCCACACTTTGCCAAAAAGAAACGGAATGCCAAACCTACCACCAAATCAGAGGACAGAGGCTTTAAAGCAGATCAACAACTTGCTTCTAATAAAAGCTATAGAAAAGGTACCACTTTCAGAACAAGGCCAAGGATTTTACTCCAGACTATTCCTTGTACCAAGAAAAGAAAATCAGTGGAGGCCTATTCTCGACCTGTCTGCACTGAATACTTACCTCATTGTGCCAGAATTCAAGATGCTGACCCTACAGCAACTTCTTCCCATGTTGGGCAAGGAGTCTTGGCTGGTGACTCTAGATCTCAAGGAGGCATACCTGCATGTCCCTATTCGACCAAGTTGCAGAAGACACCTCAGATTTCTTGCAGGATCAGAGCATTATCAATTCTCAGCATTGCCCTTTGGCTTATCTACTGTGCCCAGAGTATTCACAAAATGCCTGGCATCAGTAATTGCACACTGTAGACTTCAGGGGATTCAAATCTACCCATATCTGGACGACTGCCTTATACAAGCGGACAACAAGGGAAGTTTGATAAAGGACTTGGCCTATGCCATCCACCTGCTACAGGCTTTGGGATTCACAGTCAACATCCAAAAGTCAAGACTTGTTCCATCCCAAAGGATAACCTTTTTGGGTGCAGATCTGGACACAACCACCTAAATGGCCTTTCTCACAGAAGAAAAACAAAAACAACTTCCGGATTACTTAATGATTCTGACAAGACAAACTTAGCTTACTGCAAGGAAAATCCTGCAGGCCCTGGGTTACATGGCATCCTGCATAATTCTGATACCACAGGCCAGGCTGCATATGAGAAAATTACAATGGTACCTAAGGAGTGTATGGTCTCAACAGTCAGTTTAGAAACTTTGATACCAATCATTCCTTGCCTTCAAAAGGAATTCCTGTGGTGGGCTCAGGCCTGCCAGACCAACAGAGGGTTGCCTTTCAACAAACCAAAAACAAAGCAAACCATCACCATGGACGCTTCAGACCAAGGATGGGGAGCCCACATGGAGGGCAAATGTATCCAAGGCCTATGGTCTCAAGGGCAGCTACGCATGCACATAAACCAAAAGGAAATGCTGGCAGTGATGCATGCAATCGAGGCTTTCAAACCCTTCCTCCATCAAGGCCACCTGTTAATAAGGGCAGACAACACCACGGTCATGTGGTACATAAGCAGGGAGGCACACACTCCTACCCTCTATGCCAGCTGGCTATGAATCTATGGGAACTATGCCTGAAACTCAACATCCAACTACAGTCCCAGTTCGTGCCAGGAAAAGAAAATACACTGGCAGACAGCTTAAGCAAAACTACCATGGATGCACACGAATGGATGCTGCACCCAGACATCTTCCAACTCATAGCAAAGGCATGGGGAATGCCGGAGATAGACCTGTTCGCCTCCCCCCTCAACCATCAACTGAAGACATTCTGCTCAAGGACATACCACCCACAAGCTTGGAGGGTGGACTCTCTCTCTTTCAGCTGGAAAGCTCTAAAAGTATATGCCTTCCCACCTCTCCCATTAATGTACAAGGTTCTACTGAAGATCAGGGAGGAACAGCCAAGAGTGATTCTGATAGCTCCAGACTGGCCAAGGCAACACTGGTATCCACTATTGAGGAGCATGTCACAGGCAAAACCATGGCCTCTCCCCCTATGGCCTCTTCTTCTGACGCAGAACAATTTCAAGATCATGCATCCCAACTTGAAAACATTACAGCTAACTGCCTGGAAAATTCCTTAAATCCCAATCAAAATGTTTTATCACAGAGAGTGAAGGACATTATCATGGAAGCTCGCCGGCCTTTCACAAGGAAGACATACTCAGCTAAATGGAAAAGATTTCTCATTTGGAACACATCAAAAGGCTTAGATGTGACAGTGGCAAGCATGACACATTCTGGAATATTTAGCAGAATTGTTCCACAATGGCCTGTCCTATTCTTCCATTAAGATCCATGCCTCAGCAATTTCAGCAGAATACAATGTGGATCCACCTATCTTCTCACACCCTCTCCTCAGGAAATTTCTGAGAGGGATCAAAAATATTAAACCTCCAAGAAAACCCCCTTTACCTGCTTGGGATCTCAACTTTGTGTTGGAGAAACTAACACTTCCTCCTTTTGAACCAGCAGCATCAGCAGATCTACAGTTTCTGTCTTGGAAAACTGCATTCCTTCTGGCAATAACTTTAGCAAGAAGAGTATCTGAGTTACAAGCATTAATGGCAGTACAACCATTTCTTATCTTTCATCAGGACAGTTTCACTAAGAACCAATCCTACTTTTATGCCAAAGGTAGTATCTAGGGTATCCTTGAACCAAGCTATTCACTTGCCTACATTCTTCCCAAATCCACAGAATAGAGGGGAAAAACTTCTGCACACCCTGGATATACACAGACAACTATGCTACTACTTGGACAGAACTAAAAGTAGCAGAAAAACTGACCAACTATTTGTAGCATATGCTACTGGGGTGCAAGGAAAAGCAATTTCCAAACAGACAATTTCAAAATGGATAGGAAATTGCATTAGATTTTGTTACTCCTTTCATGGAAAGACAGTTCCTGCAAACATCAGGCCTCATTCCACAAGGGCCACTGCCACCACTACAGCCTTCCTACGAGGGGTGGCTACCAAGGACATTTTAGAAGCTGCTACTTGGAGCTCCATGCATACATTTGCCAAACATTACAATCTACCTTTATACTCCAGATCCAGAGCAGGTTTTGCTACTGCAGTCCTGCAGGGGATCTTAACTACACCATCCTTTTCTTAGTACCTCCTCCCCCAGATTGGCTATGGTATTCTACCCATATGTTATGACTGCAGATGCATCCTTGAAGGACATAGTACAGTTTTGTACCTGCCATAAATGTAGATGTCCGATAGGTATGCATCTGCAGTCAGGTTTACCCTCCCTCCTACCCCTCTGTGGTATTCCTAGGGTGCTTACCCCTCTTTTAGCTAGCTGGGGGAATCTATTATGGTGTATTTGTTTGTATATACATGTATATATATATATGTATATATATATATAATATTGCAAATGTTTGGAACTTTATTGCTTTTATCCAAATTTAGCCTTCCTAGAGGGCAACTGGCATCTGGGGCAAGAAAAACTGAGGAAAATGGCGTTGGCTGATGCTTTTGTACCCCAGACGCTCTGACGTCGGGGAAAGTGTGACATCAGCCGAGGCCAGACCCAGACTTTGGAATCCGGCCGACCGAAGGGCTGCCTGAGGCAGGACAACCCATATGTTATGACTGCAGATGCATACCTATCGGACATCTACATTTATGGTAGGTACAAAACTGTACTTTTTGGTATTTACTTTCTACTGGTGGTTTTCTTCCACCATAACCTAGCTCCCTATTGGAGGCTCCTGACAGGATGAGAAAAACTGATGTAATGGTGTCTGTTGCCTTAATTTATAACACTGATGACCTGATGTCAGTCCTGGAGTGATGGCAACCAATGCAGAAATACTAAGTTTCTGGTATTCGGGCCGACTGAGGGCTACCCTGGCAGTGATAACCCAAATGTGATGACTGCAACAATGAATACACTTGAACATCTACATTTATGGTAAGTGTACACAACTGTACTTTCTTCAATGCTTTAACATTTGTCAGTCCCTCTAAATAATTCTTGTTACTTCTTAACCATAACTCCCTTTCTTTTATTTCCACCCTATTTTTAAACTCCACCTTAATTTTATCCTAGTCCCTAGCTATATTTTTAGAAGAAATTTTTATCCTCTCTAACAGCTCCTGAATAATCTCCACTACTCATTCCTTAAATTCCTCCCTTTTCAACAGATAGGTGAGAAAGTGCCAATGTCTCATTTGTATTTCATTACCCTGTGTTTTTATTTTAGCTATTGGTGCATGATCTGAAATGTAGTTATTGGTAAGTAAGGAAACCTTCAATTAAATGCACATGTTCTGTGAAATGTAAATTCTGTCTAGCCTAGCCTTGTTTTTATATCTTGCGGAATATGTAAACTCACTCCAAACTTTTTTTTACTGAATTCACATCTTTCATGCCATATATTTTCATAAATTTCTTCAAAAATCTACCCTCCTTTGTTATATTTTCCTTACGTCCCCGCAGACACATCTTCACTGCTGCAAATCAAATTCCAGTCCCCAACTATAAATATTCCTTGCTGAAAACTGATTTATCCCAGAATTTTTGTTATGCTCCATTATAGTAGTTTTAGGTTGAATGTAAATACATGCCAGTGTAATCCTTCTCTTCCCTTGTCAGTAGCCCCTTAGCACTTACACCTCTGTCATTATTATCTTTTTATTTTCTTCTACCACTATTGAAGCTCCTCTTGCAATTAATGTAAGTACATCTCTTTCCCTTTGTTCCAGGTATTCCACTGAATAACCATCCTGGGGGGTCTATATTATCAGAACAAAAGATTCAAACTCTGAATACCATATGGTCGAAGTTTGAAAATTTCGAATTTGAATCCGATAAAAAAAAAACTAAGACAGGAAAACTGTCATTAAGTGCTTTATGCAGGAGGGCAAGCCCCCCTGCACCCCCACACCCCCACTACTTAAATATGCCAACTCCGAGATCGCACTACATTGAAGTAAAGGGAAGGATTCTCTACGGCGATCTCCATTCAAGTTTGCGATATTTGCTCAGTTGGTGTCGTCCAACTGGCTTTCACTCCTTGCAGTCTTTGCTGAACTAATATAGACCCACCATCCTCCAAACCTTTCTTTATCAAATTCACATGTTCAATTCTTTGAGTGTGTCTCTTGTTACACAGCTATTTGCACTCTGTATTTTTTAATATAGTTCACTACTCTTTCTTTTGCATTTAACTGTGAGGTCGTTTACATTTAAAGACATTACAGAAAGCATCATTGTATTAAAAAGTTACTCCCACCTTTTTATGTATAACATTTTTGTTAAATGTCTAGTTCCAGCTTTTGTGGGTTACATGCATACACTGTTTGGCAGGTTGAACTTTTATACAGTTTTTTCTTGTCATGTCCATTTGAGCCTATGTCACACATTATAAAACTTTTTGTTTTATTGAAAGCCCTCAAAACAAGCACCCCAATACTCTCCTAAACCTATTAACTTTATACTAACACATAAAACTATGCATACCTTCAACTATCAAAATTTTGCTCCCCTTAATAGGAACAAAAGTCCCAAACTGACAGCCAAACTCATTGACTTGAGTAAACCAAAAAGAAAGGTTATCCATGCTAAGACTCATGGTGCAGCCTGTGTTTCTAATAAGTGCTGATGGGTTTTCTTATCTTTACAACTCTCCCAGATGGGAAAATCCCTGAATGCTTTCAGAGAGCATTGCTTACCTTGGGAAAACCCCTGAATGCTTCCAGAGAACATTATCTCCTGGTCAATTTCTCTTTTCTTTCTTTTATTTTTAACTCAACTAGTCACTGTCCACCAGACTGTAGCCAGTTTCTCTTTATCAGATTGTCTCCATGGAGACATGAGAACTAGGCACCCAGTTTCTTTTTATCAGATTGTTTTCATGGAGACATGAAGATCAGCTGCAAAATTGTTACTGAGCATATATGTATTTGCCAGAAAAAAGCCTCAATATTAGATGTTCTTTTTCATTTACATGCTGTCTCTTAAAACTTGTTACAAAATCAATCTAAGGACTTTAATCCAGTCATTCTGACATATAAGAATGAGAAAAATCACATTAAGTTTTATTTTATCATGCTTTTTAACCAGACTTTTTTTTTTAAATTTCAGTACCTACATTTCTTAAAACTGAACAAGAAGAAAGAGAAGGGAGAAAGAAAAGAAAAAAAAAAAACAGCAGCACTTGTTTACAATCCCCATTACACTTAAAATAACTGAAAATAAAACTTTATAGCATGTAAGCAAGACCACATGCCACAAAATTAGTACTATTTAATAAAAAAGTCTTTACTTAAGTTAACTTTCTACCTCCTCTTCCCCTCCCCAAAGCACTTTTCTGAGCATTAATGCCATGAAGTAAGGCATATGCTTTGGAGTCCCTCACAGGTCCAACAAATTCTGAAAGTCCAATATTTCCAAATTTTCTTGTTGTGTCATATTTCATAAATATAATTATTGCATTGTAATCCCACATTAAGTTACTAGTTTTATTACTGTTCATCTCTGAAATCCTGTCTCTCAATTCTTCTAGTCAACTCTTGTACTCACTTCCTTCTCTCCAACATTTTCCATTGAAAATTTTGAAAAGGTTTCACAGGTCTAGTCCCTCTGTCTTTATTACAAAAAATAAATAAACAAACAGGAAGCAGAATCTTCTTCTGTCTCGCAGCTTACCTTTTGTTGGACAGACTTTTGTATTTCCTCCTTAGTATGTACTTAATCAAAAAACGATTTTGTCCCTGCAGGGAAGAATACCTGGAAGACAGCTGGGTACATTATGTTGGATCACCTGCATTTCCTCATTCCTTGAATAGTGATAGTGGAATAAATTTGTTCCTCTTCTGTCTGGTGTACAATGAGTAGTCATACTCCACAAATACTCTGCTGTCTCCCACTTTAGTACTTTGTCCTTCTGCCACAGATTTGACAGAGTCAACTCCTCCTGCTGGTAGGATTGCATTTTTACTATTAAAGGTCTAGGTTTCTTTGTTATAGCCAGGTTTGGAGCATACACACAGTGTGCCCTTTCAACTAACAGCTCCAGCTGTGGAATACCAGTCCAGTTGCTTATTTTTGCCCTCATAAAATTAATGCAGTCTGTTCCTTCCATCTTCTCTGGTATAGCTGAAAATCTCAGGTTTTCCCTATGTGCTGTCTTCTAATTCTATTATTTTTTTAAACATATCTTCCTAATCAGTCTCATGTTCAGCCAGCCTTTTCTTCATTTCTGATTTTTGCAGCTTTATCATCTCATCTGAATATCTGTTTAAAGCTTCTTACATTTTTTTCAGCCTTTTGTTTGTGTTGCTATACTCCATCAGTGTTTTGTTTATTTTAACCAGGTCTGTATGCAGTTGTCTTGTGTCTTCCTGTTGGTTACTGGAAGTCATGGCTGAAGGTTGCATTGCTTTTTGCTGAACAGCTGCAGAACTTTCCCCATTCAGTGTTTCTTCCTCGCTTTTTGTAGCTGATTTTTCCAGATCTTCTGTATTTCTTTATTCCTGGCATCCAGGCAGTGCACTTACTAGCCAGCTACTGAACTTTACTCATAAACGCAAGTCTACTGGCCTTTTCTGCTGAGTTTCTGTTTTCACACTGGGAGAGGTAGAAATAAGCTGTTACTCAATGTGCAGCCATCTTGGAAATCCCTATTATTCAGTCTTAAAATTGTAAGTGAAGTGCAGCAGAGTATACTTTTTTGCTCTTGAGAGAATTTATACTATATACAATTCCAGTCACAAGTGATTTTCAGAATGTTAATTCGAATAGCAGTCCAGAATTTTTGGAGATAGATTACAGACTCTCAATTCATCCTTTGTAATGCAGTAGTCAATAAAAATATTTGAAACAAGATGTTTGCCAAGTAGAACAGTTGCATTTAACCATAGTTCAGTTTAACCTTTTCTGTCAGTCCATTGGGTAACCTTTTGGTAAACATGTATTTACAAACCTTCCCAGAGTTAACCTGGTGCACAGCTCAGGCTGGACATTCCAGCCATCTTGATCAGGTTATCATTTGAATGAATAGTTAGATCTGACCCTTTCCACTCATCCTCTTATTTCTCCAGCAACATTAGCATTTCTCAGTTTTACTGTCCCTTTCATCTTTTAGCTCCACCTGAAGTTACTGCATGTTTCAGAAGCAGTTCTTACTAATTGCTTCATCAGGACATTTCAAAGGTTACCACTTTTCCATTCTGGAAACCTTCAACATGGCAGGAAAGGACAGTTAAATTTTAAATGTTATTTCCTTGCATTTTTGTATTGCATCCAGAAATCATAACTGATTCTTAAGTGTAACTTCAGAATAATCATGTTCTGTAAACAGCCTCCCATGCTACTGATAATTTTCTACCTTGATGCCACAGTTTCTGTTTCTCATAGCGTGTCGCTTGTGACATACCAAATTTAAATTTCTGCTGTGGCGGAGACAGATGTTTTACTCTTGCTGTCTCAAATGGATCCCTTTCCAGTCCAGTGCACTCTTCAGTCTTCTCTTTCCCATACTCTGTCACCTTTTTGCTTTCCTCACCTTTCATATTTCCATACAGACATAAATATTGCTTTCCTGCCTTATCTTCTATTCTACTGAGACATTGCTCAGTCTGTTTGACTACTTCGATAGCCTTGATATAAATATTGCATGCTTGACACTTAATGACTTCATGACAACATGTCAGTCTTTGAAAAATTCCACCTTGACAATGGCCTTTTCGTCACATACACTTCAAGACAGTCCTGTCAGGTTCCACAGCTCATGTGGATAGCCTTCAGACTATTTGTGACCTCAGCTATATTTACTGTGAGTACTTTTGTCCACAGCTCACTCTGGACATCTTCCAGACTATTTTGACCTTTGCTATATTTATTGAGAGTACTTTTGTCCACAGCTCAGTGTGGACATTCTTCAGGCTATTTGTGACCTTTGCTGTATTTACTGTGAATGCTTTTGTTGCTTATCTAACCGCAGGTCACAAAATATTATGACCAGCCCTCTGCAACAGGACTAATTTCTTCATCATACTCTGAAATGCTCTTATTTCTTCTATTTATTGGCTGATAGACAATGCCTTCACACTACTGCTGACTGAAAACCGCACCAAATAAACTTTTTTCTCTGAACATTTACTAGTTTTAACTTATAACAAAACAGAGCAACTCAAGAGGCAATCATGTTCAACCAGAACCACATATGGCTCTCCCTCTGAGTTTAGTTTTATCTTTTCCCAGTAAGTATTGGAGGCTCAAGTTTTATCATTTTGCGCCAAGTATAAGTGACCTCATGTGTTCTGCATGAGAACAGAACTATGTTTAACATGGTTCAGTATGATTCTTCTCCTTTAACTGGCAGTGAAAAAAAACACACATGGGCCCACCTGATGAGATATCTACCATGTATCTGGTGTTAAGGGTTTATATGTGCTTATAGCAACATTCTATCAGCTGAAATATTGCTTTGGCTGAGAGACAAAAAGCCAGAAGTACACATCAAGGCCCCACACAACTCCTCTTACTACTTGCTTATGTACCTCAAATTAATGCTGCATTAATTGGCAGGAAGCTTTTAATTTGGTCAGCATGTCGTCTAAGTGGAACTGTTGTCAGCTAGTCAGATTTCAGTTTAAGCAAAATATACTATCCTTTCAATGTTTTTTTTTCTGTTTAGTTATTTTGTAAGGTGTATGCTTGCCATCCCCAATTCTTTGTGTTACTCATTCATTAGGTGTGCACATTTCTGTCACACCAGCTACGTTCACATTAATGGTGTGGTGATTGTAATGGCTTAGCACAGCAGGGTATGAGGTCAGACCTAATGGCTTAGCATGGCAGGACATGAGGTCATCAACCCTAATGGTTGGCATGGCAGGACAATGAGGTCATCGACCCTAATGGTTTAGCATAGCAGGGTATGAGATCAGCCCTAATGGCTTAGTATGCCAGAACATGGAGGACATTGACCCCAGTGGCTTAGCATAGCAGGACATGAGGTCATTGTCCGTTATTTTAGCATAGCAGATCATTAAGTCATCGATTTGTAATGGCTTAGCACAGCAGAATACAAAATTGTCATCTGTAATAGGCAGTATCCTAGGGAAGGGCACTGTTTTCTTTTTGTTATAGTCCTTTCCTCAGAATGTGGGAGAATGCCACAGGCTTAGCAACCTGACTGTTGGAAGTGCTGATTTTAATAATTGTCAGGACAAATGTGAGCAAGATGTTGTTGCTCATATGTATCGCTTCTGTGGTTTTCATTTTTTTGCAGCCCCCTCCTGAAGAGAATGAGACAGACTTTACACACTGTGTAATCACTGTTAGTGAGTTATAGTAGCCTTGGGAAGGGTGTGGGGGGACTGCACCCCCAGAAAAATTATTTTGTTTACGGTTACATTTGCTCTTAGCTTTCATGTGCTCTGGCATATAACCAGACAGCTTTTATATTTGTAAGAAATGTGATCTGCAATTTGTTGTACAAGTATTGAATGTACTTCTGGATATTCCAAATAGCCACTTTAGTTATTTTTCAATAAGCTATTCCATTGGTGTCCACAACACTTACCTGGTTAGAGTCCTCTAGTATTGAGAAGGACACAATGGTAATTGAACCACAAGTTGTGTATCATTGTTTCCCAGCTTTAAAAGGTTTCTGTAGCCTCTGCTGAAGCAGGAAGATCAGTTAACTTGTTTTTGAAATTGTTCTACAGCCTTTCATTAGTTAGTGCTGCTTGGAGGTACTTGATGCATACATTTTATTTCAGAAGCTCTGTATTAAGCTTTTGGTTTTCTTCTGCAATGCATGTGTCATAATTCTTAAGTAGGTGTATTCTGAGAAGCACCCAGTCCTTGAGGCACACCAATTGATAAGTAAGATACCAAAGGTCCATACAGCATCATCCTGCTAACATATTTATGCAGTTTGTTGGACGATCTTCACACTCCCATTCTCTTGTGAATATCTGTCCTGTGGAGGGCATTCTGGATCTCTTCAGGCAGAACATCTGCCACCTCCCAAAATGGAAAGCTTGATCTTTTCTCTGCCTTTGGTTGTCTGATATGATAAAATAGGCTTGTCACCTTAACTTTGCCCAATCCAGTTTTTCTAATGGGATATCAGGAGGAGTCTATAAAAATGACTGCCCTCATTCTTTATGTAACAGGTAGGTAGAGCAGAGGCGACTCTGGTGAACTCGGTGTCATTTACACCATCTTTATGAGATGCATTAATTCTTAGTGAACATTTACAAATTCAGATGTATTAATGAGGGCTAGAGTAAGGTAACATATTGTCAACACCTGCTGTAGTTAACTCTTCAAATTAGACAGCTGTGGAGAGGCTCATATCAGTTACTTCATAGGTCACCTACTTCCTGCTCTTTTGCCCATTACTTCAATGGTTCTAGGAAGGGGGCACTGTAGTTATTTGAGAGAGGCTCTCACTGCCACCTCTGTAGCAGATCCATGCCAATGATGCTTCAGGTTGTCTTTTGGCTTTTCCCGGTTAAGGGTCACCACAGCGGAACTCCGGTCCGCTAATGATTGGCAGTAGATGCCATCTCGACGTTTAACCTTCAGCGAAGGCACGCCCATTTATGCATGTCTTTCGAACGCCCACCCATCCGCGGAGAGGACATGCAGACTCCACACAAAAGGCACTCCAGCCGAGAATCGAATGGGAGAACCTTTTGCTGTGAGGCAACAATGCTACTGCTGCACCACTGCGAATGTCTGTAAAGCATGACCAAGATCCTTCTTCACTCAGGAAGATTCAGTTTGATTTGCTTCCACATACATATTTTATTAATGTAATCTGGACGAATGGCTGGGAAACTACAGATTCATCCCTGGAGAAGCACCCTTTTCCCTTATGGGAAGGAAAAGTGTGTAAATGTTCTGCTGCTCTGGGTTATTTCAGATTTAAATTACAAGGGCAAAAACATCATGAGAATGAATGGCTGTGCTTCTAAAGATCCTCTAGTATCAACAGTCTGATAAGAATGTATAAACTAAAATTAGACCATGCTTCATGTTTTTAAGAATCACCATTCACTGAACCCATTGCTTGTACATTCATAACAGTTCACTGTAGTTCATTGCACCATGTAGTAAGAAGGAAACTTCCAGCAATGGGATGTGCAACGTGTTTAGAGTTGACTACCAGTAGGTACATTTAACCTTTTGAATCTGTCTCTGGTAACTATGGCTGTATGCATCAACAAGTCATGAATCATGGGTGTCCATTTGAGAACACTAAAGGATTTGCAGATACCTGTTTTAAGTAGCACTTAACGTTTTACTGACATGTTTCAGATAACATGGATATCCATTTCAGGTAACACTAAGTGATTTGTAGCTGTCTATTTCAGATAACACTTTGTCCCTTTTAGGTAATATCTCGTGAGTTATGGGTGTCGGTTTCAGAAGACACTGATTCATGGATGTCTGTTTCAGATAATTCATGTTCCACAGGTGTTTGGTTTAGGTAACACTTAATTTATGAATATATGTTTCAGGTAATAGTGACCGAGTCATATGTATCGTTTTCAGATAGGACAAAATGATTTGTAGTACTCAGTCACTTTGATTTTCAAATATCAGGTCTTGGTGCTCCTGAAATTAACTTTTTGCATCAGAGTTCAGCATAAAGTACTGTGGTATTTAGTAATGCTCACTTATCAAGTTGTCTTAAAAATTATTATCATTATTACACAGTTGATGTTAATAAGAATAGTGGGAACTAGGGTTTACATGGGGCTAGTGCTCATAAACATTGTGCAGATTGTCTTGGACAGCTTTAACCGCTTCTGATTATGTATTGTATTCTTTGTTCCAGGTGCTGCATTGGGACCTCTGTTTGCTGGACTGATTTCTCCCACTGGCTGGAACAATGTTTTCTTCATGTTAATAACTGCTGACATTCTAGCATGCCTGGTATGTTAACACAGACAGCTAAGTAGTCAGTTTAGTGCTTTTGGCTGCATCATTGGACAATATGTCTGGGTGTGAAAGGCCAGTTGCTATAATATCCAAAAGGTATTTATGGATACACATGTCTGTAGTTTGACTACTGCTTAATTTATCTAGTCTTTATTAGACACTATGGTAAGTGACAGATAAAGGAAAATTTCACACCTTTTCCTCTGTGTACTTACGGGAAGCCATACTACCTCTCAACTGTACAGATTTTTGCAGAATGTCCAGATTTTGCCTCATATTTTTAGTCCGTTTTTCATAAAATTGTTGCTTTCTGACAAGTTTGTGGCAGATCATTAAAGACTGAACTTAAAAAAAAAAAAAAATAATGACAACATTTGAGTTTCAGACTTTATACCATTCAGAAAAGTCATGCTAATGTAAAATCAGTTATTCTATCAACTAGTATTTAAAAATTGTCCCTATATTTGGGCCTTTGTCCCACTTTTATTTATGGCTTTGTCCAGATTTCTTGCAAGTTGAAAGTTGTCATGCAGCATGATAGAAAAATCACTATTTCTTCCAGTTCATGAGCAGTAGGGAGTTGTCTGACAATTCTTAACTTAGAAGCTGCTACTTACTTAGAGATTTCATCCCACATAGCTCAGTTTAGAGAGTAGCTTGGAGGACTTTACAACTGTTGTAGTGCCAAACATTTTAAGGAGTTTTGCTTTGTAGTACAGGAAGTTGACCACTGCTTCTGGTTTATCAGCATGGTCTGTGCTGCATGAACTGTTATTCACAGTGGGAAACTTGCCCTTCATCATTTTGAGCAGCTTGGCTATAAGCACAGCATCATGCTTATTTCTGGTAAAACACTAAATCTGTTTTCCATTTTGGGGGTACTGCTAAGCCCTAATGGAGTCCTTCAATCTGTCCATAAAGGAACCATTTTGCAGTAATTTTTGGCTGAGTGGTGGAAGAAAAAAAACCTTAAAAAGTACAGAAGCATGTTATACTTGCCAGGAGCAAATTTAGAGCATGTCCAAGCCTTGGAATGCCTTAATGTAAGGAAGAAACTAGCCACAGCCTACCATAGCATTGCCAGGTTTGCCACAGGTTCCCCATTTCGTACCCATCATTGTGTTAATCTCAAAACGTTGGCTGGCTTGAACTTCAAAATCTTACTTTTCTACATCAATTAGTGATCACATTGTAAAGTGACAACTTTACTGTATTTTAGTATTTAGTTGTATATTGTTTGTGATTTTTCTCACAGAAGTTGATACATTCTCTTTAAATTCTGTGGTGATTTTGATCTTTTCTTTTATCATTTTTTATTCATTTGAAGCTGAATATGGATTTGTTAAATGGATATGCCATTAATGACTTGCTAAAGTACAAATATCTTGTACAGTGTAAGAATTATGTATATTTAAGGGTAACGCCTGTTAACACTGGTGATCTGTTTCTCATGTCAAAAGGTGGACAATTTGCTTACCACTATTAATAGTAAATCTAGGCTTACTGATGATGATTGCACTTTTGCAATTGGCACAGCTTGGAGAGCTGTTACATATGTTAATAACTGGACTGGCAAGATAAATGTTTGGCAAAGTACAAATAGAAAGGCTGTCTGTAAACATCGCTCAGTCCCTATGAAACAAGATGATGCCCCTGACAACTTTGTAATTCTGGATATAAGTATTCGGCAGTCTAAGAATTCAGAGTGTTTAGAAGGGGAAAAAAAGGAAAGAAGGAAGTTCACAACAAACAACAAGGAAGAAAAAGAAGCTAATAAATGTCTAAAGAGAATACATACTAAAAAGGGCACACTGTTTTATGTAACACACACACACAGATTACAGCAAGTAACATTTTTCTATCAAAAAACCTTCAGTCTACTAAAAAAGGCAGCATGTTTCCAAAATAGGAGGTAGAAAAAAGGCAAGGAGCAGGTGAAAAGTAAAAAATCAAAAATTGAATGTGGAAGGATTGAAGAACATTACTGTAAGAAAAACAGAGAAAGATGGATGTTAACAATATGGTTCAAGATGTGGATGTTCAAAGCCAGCTGGATGAGAATAATGTGCTTGCACATGTAATAAGTAATGAAAACAATGGGGTTAAGACTAATGGTTAAGATCATTTTTGTAACAATTAATAGACCAGATAATATTGATTTAGAAGTTAAAGACTCTTCAGATCTGGTCAGAAAAGATGATCCTGTAACTGGGGATTCAATTATTAGAGGAACTGATATTTACATTTGTGGAAAAGATAATGAACATCAAATCGTGTTATACTTGCCAGGAGCAAAATTAGAGGATGTTCAAGCCTAAGAATGCCTTAATGTAAGGAAGTACGGATCTGTTTTTATTCATGGGCTGTACAAATTATCTCATCCTCAAGGACTCTCTGACTGTTAGGGAATTTACAGCCCTCTTAGATAGTGTAGCTTGTACTGGTGTTAGGACATCCTTTTCACAAATCACATAATTCAAATATTTTGGGGGTAAATACCTCCATAAAAAGAAATGTGTAGGGCATCTGAGCCTAATTTTGGGCACACATGTTCAGACAGTATGGTACATTTGTCAAGATCAGTGAAGAGAATTTTGGCAGCAGATACTTTGCAGTATTTGACAAACACAAGGCAGGATTTTGCCAGGATGAAAATTATACAATTCACAGCAGAATTCCATGCATCTATAATGGTTGTTAATGCTAGTAGCATTAATACTAGTGTTATTAATGCTAGGAGTATTAAGTTTTATTATTGGACAAGTTGGTACATCCCCACAAGACTGATGTTATTGTTTGTGAAACATGATTAAAGAATAATGATCGGAAACCAGTTCAGTCAGGGTATAAAACATTTTACTGTAACAGACATTCTAACAAAAAATCAGGGGATGTGTAATGATAGGGATTAAAGATAGCTATGAGACCTGTGATTATTACATGTTTAGTAATAACGCCAATACTTAAGACTGTGTAACTATGTCAATAAAGACATTATGGAACATATAACAATTGTTAGTGTATAGACCACCAAAGTCAAGTGCTGATGACTTAGAGGAATTCATTCATTTCTTGCATGAAACACAGGGAAGAATGATAGTGCCTGGGGACTTAAATTTACCAGAAACAGACTGGAATAATAATGATTCAACAACATTAGTTAGGAAATTGTTCACAACATATATTCAGGAACAAATGCTTCAGATTGTTAAAAAAAAAAAAAAAAAAAAAAAAAAGCCTACCCAGGAATAGAACATACTAGAAATTGTTACTTCATGTCAAATTTTGCCACTATTGACTATGGGTTGTAAAGGTTAATTTGTTGCTGGATAATTCTGCCAAACTGAAATCTAAACCAATGCACAGATTAATTACAGAATATATGGAAGCAACAGTCACTATGTAAAACTAATTGGAATGATGCGCTCAGTGGCAAAACTGCAGAAGGAATGTGGAACGTTTTGAAAGAGAAATAGAGTGCAAAAAAAAAAAAAAAGTTTAACAGGCTCCATTTGTAACGATGTGAGGTAATGCCAGCTGTACCAGTAGAAGTAGAACAGTGGATGTGTAACATATGCCATAGCTCAACTAACTGGAATTTAGTAAAGAATTATATGTTTGAATGTCAAACTGATTTGTAATGATGCTTGTGTTGAAAATATGTTTGTAACGTTGCTTGTGTTAACATATCAATGGTGTGTCCTGCTGGACAGAAGAAGAAATGTACTTGTAGTGTTACTGTTGAAATGTATATGTTGCAACAGAGAATACAGGAAGAGAAGAGGTTAATCTCAATCCACCTGATTTTGAAAAATAGTAAGAAATTAAATTACTTAATTTAAGCCACAAACATTGTATCTTACAGTTCTCAGTGCAGCCAGAGACAAATCTGTACTAGGAAGCTTTCTGCATTGTCTTTGGGGTGAACTAATTGCCACTCTGGAAGGGTGGTGGTTTGAAATTGTTTTATGACTTCTGGGAGCTGCAGCAGATGTTAGCAAGGCTTTGTGTTTGTATTATTGATGTGTGCTAAATCCGGACAGCTTCTAGCCAAGGGGGTAGCATGGGAACCAGAAGTGAAATGACTAGATGTATATGATGTCATTCTGTAATCCAAGACAAAAATTATGTTTAATATTAGACGAGACTGAAGTCTGATTACACTTTTTTTTTGTAACCTGACAAAGAAGGATCTCTCACCTACTTCATCTTGCCTTTCTCTATTAAGTAACCACGAATAATAATAACTTAGATCAGTCAGGAAAATATAGTGAGATTAGTTAAGTACTGTTTTTCGGGTCTGTGTCAAATGAACGCTTGAAATGTCTAACGGCATATGGTCGAGACCATATGTTCGACATTTCAAGTGTTCGAAGGTTGACTTTAATGGTGCTGTACGGTGCAGAATGGTGGGAGAATTTCCCTTTTCTGCACTGACGTGCGGTTTTGGAGTTGGTATATTTAAGTAGGGGGGTGTGGGGGTGCTGGTGGGCTTGCCCCCCCTGCTCGCACCATTGTTTTTTTTTTTTAATTATATATTCGAACTTTGAAATATCGACCATATGTTATCGAACATATGGTATTCGACATTTTGAAAGTTCGAATATATAACATAGACCCTGTTTTTCTGTATCTGTATGAATCTGTTTGAATGTGTTATTTTAATATTTCCTGTGATTGAAACTCTGGTGGTTACTGTAAATATTTACTATTTTCATGTTCTTTTCTTTATTATTAAATATATTTAAACTTTTCATTGTGGCTGATTTTTTAAGAGAATATTTTAATCTCTGAGAGTACTTGCATATATATTTGGTGACAGCTCTGGCTGTTCGTGAAAGCCTTGCTGTTGGTAAGACTACCATTTGTATTAATATTCATTTAACTCCATATAAGTGGGTACCCTTGGAAGAGCTTTAGAGTAGCTGGCTTTGGAGTGTCTGGCAGTGTAACTACCTTATAGTCTGGGCAAAAAAGGGCATAGCTAGTAAATCTGTGCCAACCCTTCCTAGGTGTGTGTGAAAATCAAATCTGTGTGTCCCCTGTTTGGGTCAGGGACATGAAGCACTGGTTACACAGAGGGGGTGCTGAAGAACTTGGCTTGGACACACAGCTGAAGTCTCAACACTGTGCCAATGGGAGGTCTTACTGGGGAACTGCAGGGAGACAAATGGAAAATTCCAGACCATGGACTGTGTGTGTGTTCCCTGTGTGCTTTTATGGGAAGTTATGCTTGATGGAGAGATCTGCATCTGGAAATACTGGGTGTATCCATTTTTATTCCATGTGAATGTCCCTCTCCAGCACCAGTGGTGAGGAATCAGGCTCCTTGATTACTGTTCCAGAGTGGGGATGTCCCATATTGGTGGCAGAGGTGTGATATTAATTGAACTTCTGTAGCGGGTAGGCAGTTGTCACTAAAGATGTGCCCTCTTAGCAGCCACAAGGTAGACATTCAGTGTTTTATTTCACAACAATTTTATGTATTTATGTTTTGTTACTTTAGTTTAGTCAGGGAAAGCAGGCAAAGATGTCAATAGAGGATTATGGCAAGCTGACAAAGGAAAATTTATCCAAGGTTTGTAAAGCCAAAGGACTGGTGTATGCCAACCTGACCAAAGAGGAAATTTCAGCATTATTTGCAGCTCAGACCAGCAATGAGGAGGACAATCATTTTTTTTGATGGGGATATACAGCCCTCAGAAACAGGGCATTTCAACTTTTCCTCAGATGACTTAAAAATCCGTCTGGTGTTAAGAGACTTGAACTGGAGGCCAAATATTTGGAAATGGAATCAGCAGAGAGACTGCTGCAGGAGAAATGGGTGTAATTAGAATAAGCAGACTGCAGTGTTTGGAGGCTGAAGAAAATAAGTGGTGTCAACATGAGAGGAAGATGCTGACTCTTCAACAGGGTCATGGAGGTAATGGGAAAGGGAATAATCAAACACCAGAAGCAATCAAGCTCAGTAAATTCTTCCACAATTTACAGAGGTAGTTTTATTAATATATTTGAAAGGGTATGTAAGTGGTATAATTGTGACCAAGGGCTCTGCATACAGTTCCTGACCCCCATACTCCATGGAAAAGCTGCAACTGCGGTTTCTAAATTGTCTTGATATTGATTAATTGTTGTAAAGTCAAATGTTCTCTATTTGAATGCTTTAAGGTAATGTTTGAAACTGAAAAAAAAGTTTTGTGAGCACAGACACAAGGCAGATGAAAGTCTGTGTGATTATACTGCAGAGTTAAGCAGTTATTTTCATAGGTGGGTGAGTTTGGTGTCAGGTCACCACTGTTGAAGGGCTGGCAGACCTTTTGGTGAGGGAACAAGCCCTTAGCACTTTGCCTGAAGACATGACCATCTGGTTAGCAGACTGAGAGTGTAACTCTGCAGATGAGCTGGGGAAAAATGGGGATCTCTGCTTAGCAAGCAGGGCATCACTGCACAAGAAGGGGATACCCATGCTGCACATGGATATAAGGGCACACATGGTGGGCAGCCTAAACAACCCCAACAGAGTCCACCAGTAACATGGGGAACCACTAGTTTAGGTACATGGCCAGGATCAAGGGTAAAACGTTTTAAATGTAACCAGTGGGGCCTCCACAGAGACAAGGTGGAAAACAAAAGATGGGGGAGCCAGCTAGTGGGAAAAA
The DNA here is from genome assembly GCF_019279795.1 of Protopterus annectens. Lineage (NCBI taxonomy): Eukaryota > Metazoa > Chordata > Ceratodontiformes > Protopteridae > Protopterus > Protopterus annectens. Next base: position 1,676,952,655 of record NC_056741.1, read on the forward strand.
CAGCATGCCAGTGGTAGGTTGTCTGGAGACAACAGGTGTACCAAGCTTTCAGCAGAGGGTATATCAAATCTTAGTGGATGGAAAAACAGGCCAGTGCTAAGAGAGAGACAGCCTCTGACATAACCATTGTGAAGCCTGCAGTGGTTGAAGAGGAGCAGTACTTGCTTGGGCAGTCAACTCCAGTCAGAGCTCTGAGGGACCCCATTCCAAATGCCTTCAGCCAGAATTCACCTTGGCTGAGAGGGTGGAAAAGGAAGCAAGCAAGAGCAAGTAGGTGTGTTTTGAGAATACCCCTGCAGGATATCCTGATAGAGAATGATTTTGATAATGTAGAACCTTGTGTGCATGCAGTTACTCAATCAGGCTTGGAAACAGGCATGTTGGTCTGTTAGCCTGGGGGAGACCCAGACAGATGCCACACATAAAGCCAGGGCTGCTGGTGTGGCTATTTCAGGGAGGGAGCTACCTTGTAGTGGTGAGCCTGAAAGTGAGCCACAGTTGCTGGTAGGTACTGATGCTCCCTTGGACAGAGTGACTGCAAGGGCAGAGGAGGATGGTAGTACCTAGGCTTACAGTGAGGCACTGCTGTCAGAGGATACCAGACTTCCTGTGGAAGGGGAGCTGGGAAGAGTTACAAAGATTGATTTGAGACGGGCTCAGCTCTCGGATCCTACACTGAGAGACTTGTTGGGAGGTGGCTAGGGAGGCACCTGATTCTCAAGGAAGAGGGAGTCTGCATATGGGAAAAACTGTTACTGTATAAGGAGTGGACCCCTGAGGGAGGGCTAGAGGGTGAGGTAATACAGCAGTTGGTAGTGCCTAGAGCCTACAATCTGGCACATCTAGCCATAGCCCATGATATTCCTTTTGCAGGTCATATGGGCATAAAGCATACCAAGAGACATATTATGCAGAACTTGTACTGGCCTGGGATTGCAAGAGATGTAGCAGGGTACTGCCAGACATGTGAGCAGTGCCAAAAAAGTAGACAAGGCAGGCGACAAGGTCAAGGCCCTTTGATGCTTTTGCCTGTGGTGGAGGAGGCATTTCATAGGCTAGCTATGGATAATGTGGGGCCTCTTGAGTATTTTCAAGTTCCACAGGGAAGAGGTATGTCCTGGTGGTATGCTACTACATACCCTGAGGTGGTGGCTCTATCCTCCCATCGAGGCAGAGAAGGTGGCAAGTGCTTTGTTAGATTTTCAGCAGGGTCAGATCCCAAGAGAAATACTGACTGACAGACATGCCAATGTCATGTTAGACTTGCTGGCTTGTCTGTGTAAATTCTGTGGGTTGAAACATCTAAAGACTACCCCTACCATCATCGGACTAATGGTCTTGAGAGGTTAAACTCTGCACTAAAGAACATGCTACTGGCATATACAGACCAGTTTGAGAGAGTGAGACAAATTGCCCACAGAGAGGTTCCCCAGGAATCCATAGTTTTTTCACACTTTGACTTGCTTTATGGGCATAAGATGAGTGGGCTTTAGGATTGATTCATGGTACGTGGGAGGGGGAATGTGAATCCCACAAGGAATCTGTTGTGGTACATGTCTGAAGCCTCAGGGCAAGTCTTAAGGAGCTCATGAGCTTGGCCCAGGAGAACCTGGCAGGAGCCTGACAGCAGAAAAAGGTCTGGTATGACAGGAATGCTCAGGCCCAAGAGTATGCTGTGGGGACAGCAGGAGATGGGTCTCTTTCCTGTCAGATACAAGACAGCAGGCAGCCTGGGAGGGACCCTTCAAAGTGGTAAGAAAGGTCAGTGATGGTAACTACATGACAACTGCTAGGCAGGAGGCAAGGGCACAAACTGTACCATGTTAACATGAAGAAACCTTACCATGATGAGAAGAGGCCCTGGTGCTAAATAATTCCCATAGCCCTCCTCTAATAGGGTAATACTAGGCTAACTGCGCTTGTGAGCCATTGTAAGCCTAGCCCAATTACCCCTTGTGAGACTCAAACCCTGCACCTTGTGTGTGTAAGGCAAACACCTTAACCATTAGGCCACCCTGTATTTGCAATATGAGGCAGGAGGAGTTTGAGGGGGGGATCTATGGCTACAACGAGCCAGCCAGCAAAATGCCAAGTTACTAAGGTGTGGAGCCTAGGGTTGCAGGGATATGATACATCAGTGCAGCACAATAGTGGGGTTAGCAATGCCAGTGCAGATTGGCTCTCAAGACAGGGTATGAGTTAATGTATTCCCAGATAGGCTCATTCCTCTCTAGCAATGTTTCTCAAGGGTTATTTGAAAAACTAGCATGAGTCTTCAAAGGGGGAGGCGTGTCAGTGTGAGGTATTGCCAGCTATTCCAGGAGAAGCGGGGTAGTGGATGTGTAACATATGCCAGCACAGCTAGCTGGAATTTAGTAAATAATTATGTTTGAATCAAACTGATTTGTACACAGGCTTGTGTTGAAAATGTATTTGTAAAGTTGCTTGTGCTAAAATGTATCAGTGTGTCCTGCTGGACAGAAGAAGAAATGTACATGTATTATTGTAACAGCTGAAATGTATATATTGTAACAGAGAGTAGTGGAAGAGAAGAGGTTAATCTCAATCCATCTGACCTTGAAAACTAGTAAGAAATTTAATTACTTAATTTAGGCGGTAAAGATTGTATCTTACAGTTCTCATTGTAGCCAGAGACAAAAAGTCTGCACTAGGATTGCTTTCTGCATTTGGGATGAACTAATTGCTACTCTGGAAGAGTGGAGGTTTGAAATTATTTTGACTTCCAACAGCTGCAGCAGATCTTTGTGTGTGTGTGTGTGTGTGTGTGTATTACTGACACACGAGCTAAATCCTCATAGCTTCTCTCTGGGGGGGGGGGGTAGCATGGGAGCCAGAAGTCAGATGACCAGATGTATGTGATGTCACTCTATAATCTAGGACAAAAATGATGTTTAATACTAGATGAGACTGAAGTCTCATTGCATTCTGTTTTTGTAACCTGACAAAGAACAATCTCTCACCTACTTTGTCTTGCTTTGCTCTAGTAAGTAACCAAGGAATAATAATTCTTTAAGTACTGTTTTTCTTTATCTGTCTGAATCTGTTTGTGTTATTTTAATATTTCCAGTGATTGAAACTCTGGTGTTTACTGTTAATAGATATTTAGTATTTTCATGTTCCTTTCTTATTTATTATGAAATATATTTAAACTTTTCATTGTGGATGGTCTTTTAGAGAATATTTTAATCTCTGAGGGTACTTATACATATATATTTAGTGTCAGCTCTGGCCGCTCCTGAAAGCCTTGCTGTTGATCAAACTACCATTTGTATTAATATTAATTTCACTCAGTTTAATTGGATACCCTTGCAAGAGCCTTAGAGTAGCTGGCTTTGGAGTGTCTGGTGGTGGTGCAACTATCTTATAGTCTGAGCAAAAGGGGGCATAACTAGTAAATCTGTGCCAGCCTTTCCCAGGGGTGTGTGTGTGTAAATCAAATCTCAATGTGTGTCAGCTGTTTGGGGCAGGGACATGAAGCACTGGTTTCAGAGAGAGGGTACTGGACACTCGGCTGAGGTGTCAACTCTGTCTGTGCCCATGGAGAGACTTATTGGGGCCCTAGAGGGAGACAAGTAGAGAAATCCAGGCCCTGGACTGTGTGTGCTTTCCCCATGTGCTCTTAAGTGAAATTGTGCTTGATGCAAAGAGCTGCATCTGGAAATACTGGGGTGTATCCATTTTTGTTCCAAGGGAACGTCCTTCTCCAGCACCAGTGATGAGGATTCAGGCTTCTTTATTACTGACCCAGAGTGGAGACTTCACACTAGCCATACAACTTCAGGGGGATACATTTCCATAAGAACAAGATGCCTGATTAGGATGAGAGACAAAAAATATAAAAAGTAGAAAAGAGGCCGAACTTCAACTTTAAAATCTGAAATAAACAAGCTGGACAAATAAATTAAGCATGGTGTGAGACAAAGCTCAAGAAAAAAAAAATTGAAACTTTATATAAAGATATTGAGTGTAATAGGAAACTATAGTATAGGTGCATAAGATGTGGAAGGAGTAAAGTCATGCAAATTGATAAACTTGTGTGTAGATTGTTCAGTTGCGTCTGAGAATAAATTTTACATAGATACATTTATAAACTCTTATGCAAAACAATTTGGCTTAACAAAGCCGGTGATGATTTGTTCTAATGACATCCAGGTAACCTCAGATACTGGAAAAAAAAAATTAGATTGAAAAACATCTATGCAAACTGGATGCAGACAAAGCACTGGGAGAAAACAGAATAAGTAATACTGACCTGAGAATAAGTTACAAGAGATCTGGGGACACAGGTTGACTGCAGCCTCTCCTTTAACTACCACATTGCCACTGTGGTCAGAAAGTCCTATGTGGCACATCTCATTACCAAGGGTTTTACATCCAGGAAGAAAGAGGTCATCATCTCTCTCTCTACTCTTCCCTCAGTAGACCAGTCATAGAGTATAATGCCCCATTTGGCATGTACCTCACTATACACCTGCAACAGCTGGAAAGGCCACAGAAGTACCTCACTAAGAGGATCCTAGGCCTTAAACACATGCCCTACATGGACAGACTCAAACTCCAGCTTTTCCTCTGTCTCATATCATCTATTAAGAGGTGATCTGTGCTTGACTTACAAAGCCATGTCTGACCCAGCCCTGTTGGAAATGTTACACCTAAAGAAATCCCAATCCCTCTGCGCCACATGCTTCAGGGTCTTCACTATCATTACCACAATCAACAGAATATTGTGGAGTGATAGGTTCATAACCCAGAGACTACCCATGCTCTGGAATAGACTTTCCGTACATGTCAAGCAGAGCACCTCACTGGCCCTTTTCAAGAGAAGTCTTGATGAGTGGATGCGAAATAAAAAGTTTACCCCAAAGATCTCTCCAGTGGCTGTACTTGACAGAGGCACAGGGAACTAATGGCGGCATGATGCCAGGGCACTTCTGTGGGCTAGGCTTGTAAAGGCTGCAGGGCCATTGGCCTAGTACACACCTATGAGAACACTCCAGCAAAAACCTATATTTATTTATTTTACATTTGTTGACCGGGATAGTCCGACTGGATACATGTCCATTTTCAGCGGAGGCCTGGGGAGAAAAGCTCCAAGATAATACACATTGAACATTTAGTAAATGCTAGATTCAAGCAGATTATAGTCATAAGCAATACCAGCATTTAGCACATATAGTACTTATTATAAAACACTTTACAAAACGTAACATTATTTTCAAAGTTAAACATACATAACATTACATTCAGGTTTAAGACACACTGAGCATCAGTTATACAACTGATCCTTCCTGAAATGGAGTGGTAGAAAAAAGTTAGAAGTAGTTGAAGGTAACGCAACTAAGAAATTGAGTGGTCACTGGTTGGGGTTAGTGCAAGGACATAACCAATGAGTTTTAAAGTATTTTAGTTTGTTTTTGAATTGAGTTAGTGAGGGTTCTAGGGTCAAGTCAGCTGGGAGCCTGTTCCATATTTTTCCAACAAAGTTGGCAAACAGTGTCCCCAGCTGAGTAGTTGGATTTGTATGTTTGAACTAGGAGTCTAGTGGATGATCGCAGTGGCCGGGTGCTGGTGTAGGGGCTGATCTTTTTTAGTGCAGGTGTATTTTCTGGTTGGTAAAGGACTTTGTGCCACTATTAGCTGGTTGAACTGCAGTAGGTTTGACAGTTCAAGCCATCCTAGGCGATTTAGGTTGACAGTGGCAGGATGATAGTTTAAGGTTTGTTTTGTTTAAGTTGGAGAATAGAGGTGAGGCATAGAGAAGAGTTGATAGCAGGTAGGAATGGGCAGTTGCAGTTCTAGCAAGTGGGGTAAGGAAAGATTTAATTCCGTAAAGAGAGCCAAGTTTTTTATTAATGGTTTTGATAGTTTGACTGATATGCACATCAAACTTCAGGTTATGAACTATGACACCCAGTAGTTTAGTTTGGGCTTCTGGGGAGATGATAGTGCCATTGTTAGTTATGTTGAAGGATGGTAGGGGGATCATGCATGTGGGGGAGAAGAGGAGCAACTTAGTTTTGTTGGGGTTTAGGATTAGATGTTGACTGGAGAGCCATTTATCTACTGTATTGAAGGTAATTTGGGTTAATGTGAATAAAGTAGCTGGTGAGGTGTCAGAACAAATCAAGGTTGAGTCACCCGCATATTGAATGCAGGTAGCATCTGGGATGACTGAAATGAAGGTCATTGATAAAGATGGAGAAAAGAAGGGGGTCCTAGTATCGAGCCCTGGGGGACTACTAATGTGATGGGTAGGCGAGATGATAGCTTGTCCTGCCATAGGACTTGCCTGTCGCCTGCCCTGCAGGTAGGATTGAAACCATTGGAGTGCATGGTTGTTTAAGGAGAAGGCCTTCAAGGTATTTATAAGCATTTTGTGGACAACCATGTCAAAAGCCTTGGATAGATCTAGAAAGAGTGCTGAGGATAGTTTATTATTGAGGTTGTGGCTAATGACGTTAAGAGAAAGAGGAGGGCAGAAGTAGTACTGTGGTGTGGCTTAAAGCCATGCTGAAAGCTGGTCAACAGCTTGTTCTGTGTGAGGTAGTGCATGAGCTGTATGTGTACACACTTCTCCATAATTTTAGCTAGAGGTGACAGAATAGCTATGGGTCTAAAGTTTGACAGTTCAGTGGAACTACCTCCTTTATGGAGGTATGACATGGGAGATTTTCCATATGGTGGGTACAGTAGCTTCAGATATAGCTCTGTTGATCAAGATAGAGATGGGGTAGGCTATGGTGTCAGCAGCCTTTTGCAGATAGTCTTCTGGGAGGAGGTTGGCAGCCAGGGTGGTGGGTACACTTGTAGTACATTTATATCTATTATTATTATTTACTAGGTCATAGGGAGATTCCTCAAGAATGGAGACATGAACTTATTAAAACTGTCAGGAAAGGGGAGTAGGACAGACCCCCAAGTCTAACTTCATGTTGTGGAAAAATAATGGAGAAGGTGATATTTGGTCAGTTATTATCAGAACTGGAAAAGTTGGGACTTGAAACCATACATCATCATGCATATGTTGAAAATAGATATGTTACCACCTGTAACATGATCTTCTTCAACAATGTAACAGCTATGAATATAAAATTGTGCTGTGATGTAATTTATATAGATTTAACTTCAGCATTTGACAGAGTCGTAGACAAAAAAAATTAGAACAATTAGGTATTGATTTACTCTTGATACTATGAATAGCTGTATGACTTGCATATAGGGCATGGCAAGTATCATACAGCAAGTGGACAGGTGAAATTCCTGGTTATAGCCAGGGTGTCCTACAGGCCTCTGTCCTGGGCCCTTACTTGTTTAGGTTGTATCTTTCAGACCTATTTCATCTGAGGTGTTCTACAGTCTGTGTGCAGATGACCTGAAATTGGGCGAACTGATTACATGTGTTACAGTTGGGGCATGCCTGCAAAAGAACTTGACTAAATTGACTGTTTGGGCACAGGAGAATAATATGCTGATAAATGAACCAAAACTAAGCAAATGTGATTTGGGAGATATAAATTGAAAGGTGAATATTTAATACAGCACACAGTGACTGAAACTTTAGATTCATTTTAGGACCTGGGTATATGGGTAAATCCAGCTTTGAGTTTTTCTAATCATATCAACTGTTGATGACAGTTACAGAGCTATAGATTGTATAAAAAGATTTGTAAAGTCTTGGAGATCAGAAATGTTGAAGTCATTGTTAATTACATCAAAACCAAACTTGAGAATGGAGTAACAGTATGGAAACCTTATAAAAAAAGCATGGATGAGTAAATTGGAAAGAGTGCAGCAGAAATATACCAAGAGTATCCATGGCTGTGAGAATTTAAGTTATGAAAGACTAAAATATCTCAACTTGTATAGTGTCTCTAATAGATATTTAAGAGATCTAATTCAGGTATGTAGGACATTTAGAGGCAACTATCTCTGGGAATGTTTGGGGTTATCAAAAAGTAGTAGAGAATCATCAGACAACTTGTGTAGAAGATTCTATAGGAATGAGAAGTGTACTAATTGATTCTCTGAGATTGGAGCTGATGCATGGAACAGACTACCAAACTGCATTAAAGTAAGCACCAGTTTAGATATTTTTAAGAACAGCCTGGACACTTATTATGGGAACAGTTGTTTTGGTATATTGGCAGGCTACAACGACATTAATGTCAGTGTTTCAAATATCTGTATGTATGTAAGTGATCCTGTTCAAAAATGTTGAGGAAAAAGAAAATTGGTTGTGTTCTTTTATGTGAGGGAAAGTCTACAATATGTCCACACAGAGGTGGATAGTGTGCAGATTCCACATCAAAGCACTGATGCCCACACAGAGGTGGAGAGTGCAAACTGAACAGCAAATAATGGATGTCCACACAGAGGTAGATGGTCTGCAAACAGCACAGCAGATCATGGATATTCACCCAGAGGTGGACAGGCTATAAACTGCCCAAGGAAATCAAGGATGTTAATACACATGTGGGTAGTCTGCAGACAGCACAGTAGAGCATGGATACCCCCACAGAGCTAGACTATCTGCAAATGGCATAGCAGTACATGGATGCCCACACAGAGGTGGATAGTCTGCAAACTGCAAAACAAAGTCTGGATATCCATACAACAGAGTGTAGATGTCAAAGCAGAGTAGATAATCAGCTGACAACACAGCAAAGGGTGGATAGTCTGGTGTCTAGCAAAGCATGAAGGTGCAGCTTCAGAAGCAATGACAACTTATTTCATTTTAAACTGCTGACCTGGAGTTTCTGTCTTTGGAGCAGGAGAATGTGCACTACTGGCAGAATAGCTTTGTGGACATAAACTGGAAGTTCATTCTCCACTTAATTGCACTGTCTTAAAGGGCCTGAGGGTCACAATGCATGTTGTTTTAAAAAGGAGCAGTTTGTGGGCCAGAATGCATCATGCTATTTTATAGAGGAGGAGGAACTAGAGGACCAGGTCACACAGCTGTTTATGGAAGACCAGCTGGAGGAGCAGAACACATGCCAGTTTATGGAGGAGGAGGAGGAACTGGAGGACTAGGACACATCCCATTTTATGGAGTAGGAGCTGGAGGACCAGGACATATGCCAGTTTATGGAGGAGGAGCTGAAGGACCAGGACCCAGGCCAATTTATGAAGGACAAGCTGGGGGACTAGGACACATGCTAGTTTATGGAGGAGGAGGAGCTGGAAGACCAGGACACATGCCAGTTTATGGAGGAGGAACTGGAGGACTAGGACACATCCCAGTTTATGGAGTAGGAGCTGGAGGACCAGGACATATGCCAGTTTATGGAGGAGGAGCTGAAGGACCAGGACCCAGGCCAATTTATGAAGGACAAGCTGGGGGACTAGGACACATGCTAGTTTATGGAGGAGGAGGAGCTGGAAGACCAGGACACATGACAGTTTATGGAGGAGGAGGAGCTGGAGGACCAGGACACATGACAGTTTATGGAGGAAGAGGAGAAGCAGCAGGACATATGATGGTTTATGAAGGAGGAGGAGCTGAAGGAGTAGGACGTATGACACTTTACAGAAGCAGGAGAGGAACTGGAGGAATGGGACACATGCCAGTTTATGGAAGAGGAGGAGTTGGAAGGGTAGGATGCATTATGCCATTTCATGAAGGAACAGGTGGGCCAGAATGCCTTGTGTTTTTTATGGGGAGGAATTGGAAGGCCAGGATGCATGCGTTTAATAGAAGACCAACCAAGATTAATCAAAAATTGACCCTCTTGGCTAGACTTTGTAGTAGTAAAGATTATCTGTGATGGGCAGAACCAATATGAATTTAAGTAAACCACTGCACATGCATATCAAGTGCTATTCTCACAGAAGTCAGTCTATCTGAATATTCAAAGGAATATAAATGTCTCTGGCTTTCTGTCCACAAGGTTAAAATAGCAAAGAACTTTGTACCACAGTTGTCCAAGGTGGCTCCAGTTTAACCCTCTAGCTTTGAACACTATGAATAGGTGATCTAATTTATCCACCTATAGACTGGGAACCTATACCACCACTAGTGTATAAGCACAGAGATTCCAGAACAGACTTTTTCAGTACAAGTACTCTAAAACAATTAGAGTACCCACTCAGGTGGACAACATCTTGGAACTAGTCCTTGCTAAAATTGCACCATTCCTTGCATTTCTTAGTCACTTGTTGGGTCTGACCATAAAGCCATCTCCTTTGAAATAAAATTGAAACCAGAGATCCCTTCCACCCAAAGTACCTTTAGAAGACAAACTACCTACTCATAAGTGATATATTGGCAAGTTTTGAATCCCCACCAAAACCAGTTAAGTCCACTGAATACGTGGAAATGTACGCCACATTATACCAACATGTACACAGCTGCAAATATGGGTGCCATTAGGAACAAATGTAGGTCAAACCCCAGAAACAAACCCACATGGAAACATAATATCAACACGTTTTATAATAAAAGGGAAAGAATGGTAAGAAGAGGAATTCCCAGAATGATAGGGCCTTCCTCGCTGAATAAACAACTTTGCTTTTGCCAGGTCAGTCCTCTGTGGATTACTAGATGATTCTTCTAGCTCTTCCATCCACCTATCACACCTCTAAAGCTTTAGGAATCACCCAACAACTTGGAATATTGCAACAGCGATCTATGAAAAGAGATAGCACAGTTGTGTAATAACTTATAACAGTAGATGTCCTACTGATCATTGTTGCAGTATTCCTTCTCCCTTCCTGATCTTTCTCCTTTTTTGCCTCATCAACCAAGGAATACAAGTCTTCCTCTCTCCCCCTCTTAGATGACCAGTTTATTTTGTTCCTCAGGCCTCTTCAGGCTTACTGGCTTGGAGGTGGTCTGAGGATTTATGCTCCTCTGTCTGCTTACATGGTCTTATTCCTGTGGGCTTAGGACATATGTCAGACATATGGTTCTATGACAGAGTTTAGCTTTGGTACCCTAGCCAGACATCCAGGAAGTTATTTGGCAAAATAACCCAACAGTTTGGATGGGATCCCATTGCCAAAGCTGCAGCCTGTGCCTCTGACTTGTACTCCATCTTAAATAGTTGTATTGATAAGGCATTCCATATCCAAAACAAATTTAAGGATAAATGTTAAAACAAACCCTTAGCAGGTTGTTCCACTGGGTTCATTCAGGTCCTCTAGGCACACATGACCCAGACAGTAGTTTGGGAATTACTATAGTAAACACTAGTTGTTGGGTATCCCTGCATGTTTTGTGTGGCTGGCCTTTTAATATCTTTTCCAGGCAGGTGGTGTCCAACCACATGGGAGACATCTCTCTATTTAAGCTGAGGCCACAGACAAATTGCAGTTTTTGAGTCAAAGGATTGTGAATTAACTCTGGGAAGTCTGGATGATTTGTAGAGAAGGATAGAGGTACTCCAGTCACTGGGGGACCTGCAGCCCTTGTGTTTTCGAGTTTGGAAGCAATGTGTCCTGTCAGAGTGGTAAGCCAGAAAGAAACATTCAGCTCATGATAAAATATTGGGATTAGTTTTACCTAAAGTCTTCAGTTTCACTAGTTCTTGGCTGCCAGAAAAAGCCAACTGTTCTGCACAAGCCAGTGTCTCATCTAGTCAGGATGAAGCAGACTAACATAGTGGGTTCTGTCAAGCAGCTTTATTATATACAAACTAGTTGTCTCGTATAGATGTTCACACACTGGCTGTACTCACAAAATGGCACTGAAGATAGCACATGCCTAATATTTATATATGCACGTTTGGTTCTTAGAAATGCTTCTTAAAGATACATATACAACACATTACTCTGCATCCTCTCTCTTTGAGAAATGACATTGACAACAATGACTGACAATGCTACAGGTACAAAGTAATTTTCCATCATAAAATTATACAAAACTATATATACAACTACGTCCAAGTTGCTAAGTATCTCACACTGCATTTGGAAATGTGACCAAATCATGTGATGTATAAATTGAAAGTAGATTTAGCAACTGGAATTCTCTGCCAAATGTTCAACCTTAGGGATGTTATGAACATTATCAGAAATGGTAGTGGGAATCAAGACATGTTCTGTAACAGGAACATTGTCTGAATCACTCTGAGATTTAGAGTATATATATCATAGGAATATTGTGGTGGTAACAGTTCTGATACAGGAAGTAGATGTCTGTGATTTCTCCTGTTCTCCGCACCCTCGGGTTTCACAAGCTAAGATCTCAACTCTTCACATATATTTGTTACTTAAATCTGGTCGAAACCTTTCATGATTTGTATCCTCACTGTCTCTCCTTTCAACGGATGAAGAATTGCTCGATTTGTCGTACCTGGACTTCTGGAAAGAACACTTTCTAAATAATTGGGCTTTGATTGCTTTCTTGTTTTTTGCTTTAGGCCTCAGTAAACTGGATCTGATGGGCAATGTTGTTCTGGTTTGCCTAGACAGAAGTCTGAGCACGTGAGCCAAGTATGTTGTCACAGGGTATGTTTCTGAGACTGAGTAGATTCAAAAAGACATTGGTATTGTCACGCTTTGACTTCTGAAGTAATTGCTTTGCACTCTGTACTGCATGTCCAGCTAGTCCATTTGACTGTAAATATTCTGGACTACTAGTAACATGTACAAAGTCCCATTCTTTTGCAGATTTCTGAAACGACTGAATGGTAAATTGAGTACCATTGTCAGAAATAACATTGTGTGGGCTACCATGGACTGAGAAATGACGTTTCAGCTTTGTAGTAACAGTAGAACAAGAGTCTACCAGTACTAAGTAATGTTGATTGTTCCACTCAAATATGTCAGTGGCTACTGTTGACCAAGGTAGTTCAGGAACTTGGCTAAAGTGGTTCTTTTTGCAAATGCGGTTTAGTACTATTGCTTCCTGAACAAGAAGAAAGTACTCTGTCAATGTCTTTTGCCAAAGAAGTCCAAAATACTAGTCCTCTCACCCTTCTTTTGGTAGCTTTGGAACCTGGGTGACCACAATGCAAAATCTGGATGTATTCATGTTATAAGGAATCAGAAAAATTTTAGGACCTTTAAAAATAATGCCATCTTCCATCAATATCTCATCTCTGTAAGGACAGTAGGGTTGCACTTCAGGTGGTACATTGTTTTGACAGCCTTCCAACATTTATGTAGTGGTTGAGCTTTTGTAAAATTGGATCAATCTTTGTATGATCTCTTAGCTCATCAGGTCTTGTGGTAGAAAGATTATTCACTTCCATGGCATCGAAGTCAAAATTTTCTGCATCAAGCTATACCTTTGTATTTCTGGGTGATCTGGATAAGGTATCAACTAGATAAAGAAGTTTGCCTTTTGTATAGACCATTTTAAAGTTGTACCTTTGCATTTTAAGCATCATTATTTGCAGTCTTGCTGGAGTTGAATGCATAGGCTCGTTTAAAATAGTAACCAGAGGTTGATGATCACCTTCAATTTGAATATCTCGACCATAGGTATAATCATGAAACTTGGAACATGCAAATACTATTGCCAAAAGTTACTTCTCAATCTGTGCATGTCGCATTCCATTTTGGGTAAGTGTTCTAGATGCATAGGCTACTGGACTACCATTTTGAAGAGTAACTGCACCAAGACCAAATTTTGAAGCATCGCAGGAAAGCGTTACTAGTTTTGTTGACATCATAGAATCTTAATGTAGATGGAGTAGCAATTGTCTGCTTATGGTCTTCAAATGTTTTCTGGTGATTTAACCATGACCATGTGATGTTCTTATATGTTAGCGCTCTCAAAGGTGCTGTCAACTCACTGAAGTCTGGTATAAACTTGCCTAAGTAGTTGACCATACCAAGAAAACATTGTAGAGCTTGTACCTTATCTGGAGCTGGCATCTCAAGAATGTCTGCTTGCTTGGACGGGTCTGTTTGCAAGCCAATGCTAGTAAATGACCTACATATGTAACTTCTAGTGGTCTGAAGTTGCACTTTAGAGGGTTAAGCTTATGTTTACCCGTTCTGTTGAGAACTCTCAAGATTTCTGTAATGCTCTGATGTTCATCATGTGACACTGCTGCAGTCATTACACTTGGGTTATCCTGCCGTCAGGCAGTTCCCCAGCCGGCCTGAGTTCCAAAGTCTTGGTCCGGCATCGGTTGCTGTTGCCTCCTCCCTGACGTCAGTGTGACAGGGGTATATAAGATGCAGCTGACGCCATTTTCTTCAGGCTTTCTTGCCGCGCGGTGTCCGAAGCAAAACCAGTTCGCAAGTGCTGGTTGGCCTACTCCTGAGATTTTCATTCCGAATCCAGAACCGAAGTCTTCTACAAAGCTAAGTACCCCATTGGGGAAACTTTTTCTTGCCTCAGACTGATGTCAGTAAAAGTTAATAACTGTATTTCTTGTGGGAAGCAAATACCTCATAAGGATTTCCATTCTTATTGTATCCCATGCCTAGGCCCAGACCACGATGTTACAGGTTGTCGGTTTTGTGCTAGGTTTAATAAGCGCACTATTAAATGTCTGTTTGATTTTGCCCGACATTACTTTGGCCAGAAAATTTAATTATACCATGCTGTTGGAACTTCCGACGACCAGTATTCATAAAAAGCGCAAAGACAAGGACAGGCATCCGAGGCCCAAAACTGACTATGAAGCCTCTTCTAGGCCAGTCACCAGTTCTCTGGTTTTCAGTGAGGTGCCTTCGCAGCCCCTGACGACCGCTTCTGCAGAACCGCAGGCCACCTCCGACTCCCACATGGAGATGGCTGGGCCTTCGGACGCACTAGCTTTTCAGCAGACCGAAACCGATCCTGCTGAGGGATCCGGAGTACCTGAGCTACCCGAAGCTTCAGAGGGTGTCTTCAGACCTACTCAGCTAAGCATTAAACCCTCTTCTAAGTCTAAGCCTCCTTTAAAAACTAAGAAACAAGTACAGCATTCTCCAGGACAGGTCTCCATGCCCAAGAAACAAATGCTCAAAATGGCCGAAGACCTAATCACTCTGATCAGGGGTTCCCATCCCCACCTGATAAAAGGCCTAGACAGGATGCAGATTGATTCATCCTACCAGGTGTCCATTTCCTCAGATTCATCCTCAGACCTGGGATATCCTTTACCCCCTTATGAGGATTCTGATGCTGAGGAATCTATTCCATCAGCCTCTCCACCTGAGGACTACTCCTTTGGGGAAACCTTACATACCATGAGGAAGCATTTCCATTGGGAAGGCGAGGATTACTCAGAATCCAAGAAAAGGCTCAGAGACTTCCTATTATTACCTCAACACAGACCCCTGCCTATTCCGCCAGTGCTAGATATTTTAGATGATGTGTATACTGAATCCAGCTTAAATCCTGATTCCTTACCTCCAGCTCCAGTTAAACCTGACAGATATTAGAGTCCCTGACTCTCACAAATTTCTGTATAAAAGCCCTGTTGCTGATCCTGAGACTATTTCTCAGGGACCCAAAGGGGTTAAGGCCTCATCAGCAAAGAACCCAGTTCCCTCTGACAGAGATTCCAGAGCACTAGACAGATGGGGAAAGAAAATATATACATCTGCAACTTTAGCAATGAGAGCCTTAAATTGCCAGTTTCACATGCTAAAATGTCAGCAATTTTTGATGCATCAGTTGAAACAAAAAAATGCTTCCAGATACAGATCCTCCTAATTTTAAAGAAATGCAGGATTTATTGCATGCCGCTGAACAAGTGGAAAAGCATACTTTGCAGTGTGGTTTTGATTCTTTAGAGGCCTCATGCAGAGCAGCAGTTACAGGCTCTATCATTAGAAGACATGCATGGTTAAAAGAACATACGTTACCAGATCATGTTAAAGCTAAATTACTGGATGCACCTTTACAGCAGGATGTTTTATTTGGAGTTAAGGCAGAAGAAGTATTAAAGAAAATGGAGGATAAGGCAAAATCTATGCAAACAGCGAAGGATTTCTTACAGGTTCAGCCTCCTCGATTTAGTAGAAACTGGCCAACAAAGAATTGGTCCTTTCTAGTTACGGACAGACCTCAAAGGGGCAGATAAAGACGGCCAAGAGGTAGAGGTCAACCACAAGGTCCTTACAGGCCTCGACAATGGGGTGCATCAGGCCAGAAAGAAGGGGAAGACAGGCACTAGCCATATAAAAAACAGTCCCAGTGACTTCCCACTCCAGCTGCCAAAAAACTCACTCTTGGCAGCCCCTTTGGGAGGAAAACTGACACTTTTCTATCACAATTGGCATATGATCACCCAAGACAAATGAGTTCTCAATATTATTTCAAAAGGTTACAGGTTCCACTTTCACACTCTGCCAAGGTTAAAAGGAATGCCAAATCTGCCACTAAATCAATGGGCAGAGGCCCAAAAACAAATTATGGCACTATGAACATGGGAGCTATTCAAAAGGTACCACCACAGGAACAAGGGCAAGGATTTTACTCAAGACTCTTTCTGGTTCCCAGAAAATACAAAGCCTGGAGGCCCATTCTGGATCTTTCTTCACTAAACACTTACCTGGATGTTCCGAAATTCAAAATGTTGACATTACAGCAGCTTCTTCCCATGCTGGGCAAGCAAGCTTGGCTCGTGACTTTGGACCTCAAGGAGGCATACCTGCATGTCCCTATCAGACAAAACTGCAAAAGATACCTCAGATTCATAGCTTGTCCAATGCACTATCAATTCTCTGCACTGCCCTTTGGATTATCTACTGCACCCAGGGTCTTCACAAAGTGCCTGGCACCAGTAATTGCATTTTGCAGACGGAAAGGAATTCAAATTTACCCGTACTTGGATGACTGCCTGCTTCAAGCAGAGAGCAATGACATTCTTCTAAAGCATCTGGCGTTTGTAAAAAAGTTAAGTTGCCTGGGGTACACAGTAAAAGAAAAGAAATCAAAACTAGTGCCCTCACAAGAGATAATATTCCTGGGTGCCAGCTTGAACACAACGGCCCAGATGGCTTATCTCATGCCAGACAAGCAAGGACAAAGACCCAACTCCCTGCAAGAAAAATTCTGCAGGCCTTGGGCTTCATGGCATCTTGCATACTACTAATTCCATATGCCAGACTGCATATGAGGAAACTACAATGGTACCTAAAGAGTGTATGGTCTCAACACTGTCAAAGTTTGGAAGCAGTTATACCACTAATACCTTGCCTTCAACAGGAGTTTCGATGGTAGGCTCAAGCTTGTCACCTCAACAAGGGACAGCCTTTTACTCAACCCACGGCCAGGCAAACACTGACAACAGATGCATCGGATTACGCCTGGGGAGCACACATGGCAGGAAAATGTATTCAGGACAAGTGGCCCGCAGAACAAAGGCATCTTCACATCAATCAAAAAGAGATGCTAGCTGTACAAAAAGACCTTATAGCTTTCAAGGACCTGTTGCATCCAGGACAACTGTTACTAAACACAGACAACACCACAGTTATGTGGTACATAAACAAGCAAGGGGGCACTCACGCCTACACCCTCTGCAGACAAGCCATGACCTTGTGGAACACAGCTAAAAACTATCAAGTTCATCTACAAGCACAATTCCTGCCAGGAGACGACTTAAGCAGAAATATCATGGATCCCCACGAATGGGAATTAAATCCTCAAATATTCAGACTAATAACAAAGAAATGGTGGAGCCCAGACATAGATCTGTTTGCCTCCCCAATGAACTGCCAGCTAAAGAAATTCTGCACAAGGAGTTACCATCCGCAAGCATGGAAAGTGGATGCCCTCTCATTCAGCTGGACAAACCTACAAGTATATGCTTTTCCACCACTGCCTCTTCTTCCAAAGGTACTCATAAAAGCCAGGCAAGAGGAGCCAAAAATGATCCTGATTGCACCAGACTGGCCAAGCCAGCACTGGTATCCAATCTTAAAAAACTTAGCACAAGGACCACCCTGGATTTTGCCTCAAATACCACATCTGCTGTCTCAGCACAACAATCAGATACTCCACAGTCAGCTAAAGACACTAAACCTAGCTGCATGAAAGATTCCCTAGCCACGCAAGCAATGCCTGTCTCCACAGCTGTTATGGATGTCATTCTGGTGGCCAGAAGGCCTAGTACCAGGAAAGCCTATTTGGATAAATGGAAGAGATTCTGTGCCTGGAACCAGGCCCACAGCCTTGATCTTCTTGTGCCAAACATTCCTCAGATACTACAATATTTGACTGAGATGCTGGACAAAGACCTCTCCTTTTCATCCATCAAGATCCACGCCTCTGCCATCTCTGCACATTACAACACGGATCCACCAATTTTCTCTAATCCTTTGCTAAAACAGTACCTCAGAGGGGCTAAAAACATAAGACTGCCCCGTAGAGCACCTACTCCAACTTGGGACCTCAACTTTGTTTTGGAAAAATTTACTTTACCTCCTTTTGAACCAGCTAGCACATCAGAATTAAAATACATCTCTTGGAAAACTGCTCTGCTCCTGGCAATAACTTCTGCATGAAGAGTTTCAGAATTACAGGCAGTAATGGCAGTGCAACCTTTCCTTATTTTCCACCAGGACAGGGTGTCCTTAAGAACTAACCCTACGTTTATGCTTAAGGTGGTTTCAAGTGGGTCTCTAAACCAAACCATTCACTTACCAACTTTTTATCCAAAACCACAGAATAAAGGGGAAATACTACTGCATTCATTGGACATTCACAGGCAGTTACACTTCTACTTGGACAAAACCAAAGCTTTCAGAAAATCTGAGCAATTATTGGTAGCATATGCTGCAGCAGCACAGGGAAAAGCTATTTCAAAACAGACTATTTCCAAATGGATAGGACATTGCATACGTTTCTGCTATACGCACCATGAAAAACAGCATTAGATCTCACTCCACCAGGGCAACAGCCACTTCAACTGCCTACCTCGGAGGAGTACCTACCAAGGATATTTTGGAAACCGCAACATGGAGTTCTGTGCATACCTTCACCAAGCATTACCATCTGCCTCTATACTCTAAATCTAGAGCTGGCTTCACCTCTGCAGTGCTGCAGAGCCTTACAATCACCCCTAGTGCCTTATAGAACCAAGCACCCTACCTCAGCTTTGGGATTCTACCCAAGTGTAATGACTGCAGCAGTGTCACACGATGAACATAGTACAGTTTTGTACCTACCATAAATGTAGATGTTCGAGTGTAGACACTGCTGCAGTCCAGGTTACCCTCCCTCCTTCCCCTCTTACTGGGTAGTACGTACCTAGTTCCTCTACCTTTTACTACCTATGGGGGAGTATTTGCTGGTAGCTGAAAGTATGTTTGCATTTCTTATGTATGTTTTATTAGCAATTTGAATTACCTGCCTATTTGGGGGCACCTGACATCTGGGGCAAGAAAAACTGAAGAAAATGGCGTCGGCTGCATCTTGTATACCCTTGTTGCACTGATGTCAGGGAGGAGGCGACAGCAACCGACGCCGGACCAAGACTTTGGAACTCAGGCCAGCTGGGGAACCACCTGACTGCAGGATAACCCAAGTGTAATGACTGCAGCAGTGTCTACACTTGAACATCTACATTTATGGTAGGTACAAAACTGTACTTTTCATCATTGCCTCCAACTAACATCATCTACGATTATGGCACAAGGATAACCTGAAAAAAATTGCTCCATTGCACCTGAAAGACTTCACCTGCAAAATTCATTCCAAATGGCATCCTAAGAAGTCTATCTTCCAAATGGGGTACTGAATGTACTCAGTAATGAAGATTTGCCATCAAGCATCACTTGCCAAAATTAACTTTTTGCATCTAAGACAGAAAAAACAGTGGCATTTGGAATTAGAGCTGAGACTTCTTTGACTGTTTGCATGGGATGATGCAGTCTTTTCAATGCTTTGCTCAGATCTCTTGGGTCAGTGCATATTCTGATTTCATATGAGCCTTTTTTGTGAGCTGCTATCATGGATAACACCCATTCTGTGACTGGACAAATTACAGCTTGCTGCACCATTTTGTCCACCTGAGCTTTGATTTTGTTGCATAGCTATCGGACCTTTTCTTGCAGGTCTGACTACTGGACTGATCTCTGGGTCTAACTTCATAGAGTACGCAACTGAAAGTTTGCCCAACTTGTCATCGAAAGCATCAGCATACTCTAATAAAAATAGTGTTAGTGAAGCTGGAGCTAGGTCATGTGCTTGTTTGACGAACTTCTTTGGTAAAAGAAAGCATGTTCATTCTTAAACTGTTTCTGAAACCCAATAATGGCTGCACAGGTCTTCGACCTACATAAAATAATAAGCTGCAACAGTTCTTGGCCACGTAACACAAAAGCACTACTGAGCCTTCGGTTTGAATTTCTTCATCTCCATAAGCAACACGTTTTGCACAACTGGCCACATTTAGTTGTTCACCAGCTCTCACCTTAGCAAATGTGTTTGCTGACATAACATTACACTTTGAACCAGTGTCTACTTTGAGCTTGGTAGTTTTACCATTGATCTGGATGGTACAAAACACTTCATTCTTTGCCAATAAATCTACTGCATCAGTCTTTTCACCAATCACTGATGCACCCTCTACATAGAAAGCAGACTATTGCAGTTCAAGTTGATCAATTTGCTTTTTTGAATTGCCCTTCTTTATAACAGTGTGAGGCTTATTTGATTTACAAACTTCTTGAAAATGGCTCCATGTATTACATTTATGGTGTTGACCAAATGCTAAGCACTTTTCTCTTTTAGATTCATGGTTGGCACCACAGTTGTGACAGTTAACAAAACTCGACTTGGGGTTTTGCTGATTCACCCTTGTATGGCACTGGCATGCTCCTTTAACTGAACTAGTCTTAAAATTTGCGGGAAGATAGAGGGTTTTCCTTGCCACACCCACAGGAGTAGCAGCTGCCATGTGCTAAGGCCTGTTTCTGCCTGCTGCATGCTGTCTACATTTGCTCTGGAGCCTGCTGAAACCATGCTCTTGCTCACAGCAGTATTATTAATACCACACATGAGCCTGTCCTTTATTAACTCATCTTTCAAGTCACCAAACTTACACGTTTTAGCTTTATTTCTCAGGTCAGTAACATAAGCGGCACAGGTTTCTCCTTGCGTTTGATCTCTTGTGTAAAACAAATGCCGCTCTAATGTAACATTAGTCTGGGAGTTGCACATTTCTGTAAATTTGCGCTTCAGACACTTGGGGTCTTCCCTTGATTCTGCCAGTACAATAATATGACTATTTTCTCCTTCACCTTCATGTACTGCTGGTGCATATACAAATGAATGCTCTCTTTCTGTGGCATCTGACCCTGCTAGATTTAGCAAAATGAATGCCCTGGTGTGTGCATCTTTATCAGAATAAGCTGCGTGTATGACTATATCTCACTCTTGCTGAAATATTCTCCAATTCTCTGCAATATTCTGATCAAATACAAGTGGTAGCATTTTACAAAAACCTTCTGCCATATTAACACATCTCAGTGAAGACTTTTGCCAGTATGCACGAGCACACACACACGTACATGTGCCTGAAATTTATGCCAATACTTGTAACTATACCCAATAGCACAACAAGCCTCTGTATGACTGAAGTTCGAGAAATATGTTTCCTGGGCACTGTAATACTCTTGAATCACTATACTGTAAAAGTCACTTACCATTTTAAGAAACATTTCAAATAACTGCACTGTGCAAATAAACTGGACGGAAGAAGTTCAGAGTAAGAAACATTTTGAAGTAATTGCACTTTGCGAATAAACAGTACACAGGACACTGAAATTTCCCCAAAATGGTGGTACTTTGATAAACAACTCTGTATAGTGCAAGAAACACTGCAATGGCGGCATTCTGCAAATAGACGCACCCAGCATAAGAAATTTTTCGAAATGGCTGTATTTGACTGCACTTTACAAAATATTGGCACTTTGCATACAACAGATGCTTTGGAAATAAATGCACAGTAATAAACTAACTGTAAGCACTTTTACACAGTTTGAGATGCTTCGAATTACTCTAGTTATACTATTCAGAACTCCAGTCAATGGGCAGTATTAGTTTATGCCAAAACCCAGTAATTCGCCAAAAAACATGCAGTCACCTTGCTTTATTTATACTCCATATGCCTTTTTTGCCCTTTGTTATATTAATTTTGTTCATTTAATCTTTCCATGCCTGTTATATTTTCTTGTACTCGCTATAACTCTAAACATACTTGTTTGACTTTAAACATGCTCGTTTTGCAATTCTGAGGTAATTCTGAACCATTTGTGCTTTTCTGATTCTCATTTTATCAAATGTCTTGATTTCAAACATTTCACTTAATTAAACTTTATCCTTATCATTTGTCTAATAAACTTTTTTGTGCTATTGGTTTGTTTAGTAATGCATTTTGTGCCTTTGAAATGCTCCTTTTTACCTTTTTTATAAAATAGTTTGTGCAAGTTTTCATTACCTTTAGTTCGTTTCTGGTACTTTTTTGCATTTGGTTCACTTAATTTGCCTTCACTGTTAACTCTGAACCTTTGGCTCTGAAAAGCAGTCTCTGGAATCCCGGTTCTGACACCATGTTGCTCGTCCAATCAGGATGAAGTAGATGAACATTGTGGGTTCTGTTCAAGCAGCGTTATTATATACAAACTAGTTGTCTCATCCATACATGTTCACATTCTGGCTGTACTCACACAATGGCAGTGAAGATAGTACGTGCCTGCTATTTATATATGCACTTTCAGGTCTTAGAAATGCTTCTTAAAGGTACAACACATGTTATTCTACACCAGTGATAAGACTTTTATTTATCCATCAGCATGAAAGACTGTTACGTAAAATCACTATAGTTTTCTCCTGCATTATAGCTCTGCTGACTAATTTTGTTTGTTCCAAAATGTGGACCTTTTGTTTGCCAGAGATGCAGCAAAGCCCATTCATTGAGTTTTTTTCTTGCCTGACTTGAACCCTATCCCTCCATGTTTATGGGAGAATTTATTTCTGTTGCAGCACTCTACATCAAAAGCAGATGGATGGAGTACTTCTAGCAGTTTCTGAATAAAGAAAACCCTACAGAAACTGTACTGCTTATTGATGAAAGGGGAAGAAGAGCCCACCCTAGAAGTAGTAAGATGAAAGGAAAATGAAGTCTGGGAAAGTAGTCAGTTCAATAAAATCATGGCATATAATAAAAATGTTGTATATCAAATCATTGAGTATAATGCCCCCTTTCGCATGCATCTCTCCAGACACCTGCAACAACTGGAACGCCCACAGCGAAACCTTACTGAAAGCATACAAGACCTAAACAAAATGTCCTACATGGGCCAGCTCAAAGCCCTGCCACTATTGTGTGCATGACTGCTAAGCGGCGAGCTGTGTCTGGCATGCAAGGCATCCTCTGACCCAATATTGATGGAGTTACTGCACATCAGCAAGTCAAATGGCATCAGAAGTAGTTGGTCTAGGGATCTAAACCTCTTCTGCAACATCAACAAAATAGCTTGGACAGACATATATTTCACAGAGGATACTGCTGCTGTGCAACAGATTTCCCATCCACATAAAATAAAGTTCATCCCTGTCCATTTTTAAGCACAACTTAGATCTGTAGATGGGAAGCAGAATATTTACCACAGGCCTGCCCACTGCGCTACTAATGGACAGATGCATTTCCTAAATGCTTTATCCCATGCATGGGTCCCCTAGAATTATTTATTGTGTGATCCCAGTTATTCTCATTTAGGGGTGATATACAATTGTCTACTATGGGATGGGGAAGGCCAATCTCTAACCAAATTGAATAGGTTATTTTGAGCACAAAAAGAGAAATTAGCTAGGCTTAAAATGTCCCACTAGGACAGCTAGCCTAGTACCTGCCTACGAACCTACGGATAAGGTAGGGGAGAAATGGCTCGAGGATATTCTTAGCAGATTGAAGAAAAAGGAGGATACTTATAGCAAGTTGGGGAGTAAGGTGTATCCCTGATGACTGGAGAATAAGCATTCTCGTGGCAGTGTTGAAGAACAAAGGGGGAACATTCACAACTATGAGCAGTACAGAGGTATCAAACTGCTGTCACAGCACATGCAAGTTCTGGAGAAGGGTGACTTATGAACAGATATAGAGAGTAATATAAAGTAAGATGGGAGATGAGCAGTTCGGATTCAGATCAGGAAGCAGCACAAATAACCCAGTATTTGTCATGTGACCAATTTATTTATATATATTGTTTTTGCATTTGTTTACTGGGAAAGTTCAACTGGGCCATGCAAGACCAGTTTTCAGTGGAGGCCCGAGAAAAAGTTCCAAAACCATTTACAACCAAATAGTAAGACTTTCTAAAAAACATTTTAAAGCATACAGTAATAAGCATTCAAAAAACAATTCACAGCACACAGCAATGTAAACCCTGTCCGTTGCCACAGAATACAGTATTTGGATATGTACGGCTGTAAAAAGTAAAACTAATGCAACATATAGAGGTAAGAAAAGATCCTTTAGTATTATTAAGCTACATAGTCTGAGGAGGATATGCACATTGTATGCAATACACACAGAATGAGCTCTGAGTTGTTCTTATTGAAGTAGTAAAGTTTCATGGAAATGTGGGTGAAGGAGACTGTTATAGAAAAGAGTAGACAGATGGGGTAAAACAGTAGTACTGCCACACTTGGAGAAGGGGAGTGTGCTGATGCTTTTTAAAAGTAGAAGAATTCTCAATTTGCCTGACAGAGAAAGGAGCCCGGTTCCAGAGATGCAAGTTAATGAGGTTTGTGTTGCTAGGTAAAGGAATTTGTGTTGAGAGGGAAGCTCTTTGGTGAGGAAGTACCAGCTGAACAGTGGTGCTAAGGCTGGGCATTCTGAGTGTTGGAAGAAAATAGTGGGAGGCTTTTACAACTTATTTCAGGTAATGTGAAAGTCCATTCAATTCAGTCTTTTGACTGCAGTCTCTTCTCGCCTACTGGGAGGACAGCAGCAAATGTTGCTATTTTTAATGCCATTGCTTCAGTCTGTTGCCTAAGCAGAGTTTACATTACAACCCAGACTGTAGTTAGCAGAAGCGGGGGGAGTACTGCATTGTGTAATGGTGCATGTAATGTGGCATTCATTTAGGATATAGAGGAGGATACCTGCCTCTTCGATATGTCAGGTTTAGAGGCAGGAATCTAGTGTGTAGTTGTGAAGCTGATTGTGTCCCTGTTAATTTGGAGCTGCATAAAGTAGACTATAGGCAGTAGCACCTCATTTTCAGTTATGTTCACTTTTGTATTGTTTGGCTTTGTAGAGGGCACTTAGTTTTGCATGCATTTTTCTGGCCGTGATAATGATATGAACATCAACTTGTTGATGGTGACATCTAATACACTGGCATTTAGTATTGTATTCTCTGAGGACAGTACAGCAAAATTAAATGGGTCAGGAAAATAGGTTTTGGGGTAGGAAGAGCATAACCTTAGTCATTTTATCATTGAGTAATAGGTTGGATTATTACAGCCAATGCTTAGTAAGGGGAGGATGAAACCAAAGTTCTAGTTTTATTTTGAATTTGTTAACCAGGACAGAGCTCTGATCCCATTTCATTCTCAGCCTGGGGAAAGCACAGTAGTGATATGACACTGTATACAGAGTAAATAATTAAATGCAATATATACATGTATTGTATACAAAGTGAATGTCATAGTTGGCTTGAGGGGAATAAAGGTAATAGATAAATGATGTTATATACTGAGTGAATGAAAACACACTATATGTGCATCACAATCAAAATAGTCAGTGCAAGATATATAGGCAGAAGGGAAAGAAGAGGTTAAGTTACATGACCAGAGAAATGGCAATTGCATTTTCTTGGAGTTTTGAAATGTGCTTTTATTTGTCAGTGGAAATGGAGTAAGAAGAGAAGGGAGAGATCCCCACAGTTTGGGACCAGGGACTGAAAAAGCATGGTCTATGCAGCAAAGCCTAGTTTTGTGGGTTTGTAGGAGAGGACATCAATGGTTAAGATGGCTAAGGTTATATGTTGGTGCATCTCTGAATAATCTGGGAGCTAGTAACTGACTGAAGCTCATTTAAGGAAGGGGCTGTGCAAATGAGTGTGGAGTCATTGACATACTGAATGACAGTAAAAGAGAGACATGATGCAGTGCATAAGTATTAATGAGTATATTGAATAATAAAGGTACAGAGCCCTGAGGAATACCAGTGTTCACGGGGAGAAAGGTTGAAATCTTAAAAAATACAGCAATTCAGGTAGCACCCATATAAAACAGTAAGTCTATATGGGTGGTCTAGGAATGTTGATTATGAAATACCTCTGCATTATATAGCTACTGTAGCTACGTAAATTGAAAATAACTTATTAGGTTGCTCTACTAATTTGATTCACTCTGATATACAGACGACTGGAAATGATACGTACATTTATAGGTACTTGGATGAAAGTTTTGACACTAGGAAATAAAATGCTGTTGTAATCTATGATAACCTACTGAAATGCTTGGATTTAGTGACTAATGATAATAGCAAATTAGTGATATAGCTAGGCCAATATTAGTAAACAGGGTACTATTTTTTATAATAAGTGTTTATGGGGTGAGGTAGGAGATGAGATTACTCAGGTTGTAAAAAAAAGTCTATATCAAGCACTAGGTAGAAATTGTTTAACAGAGAATAAGGAAGTTTGTGTAACTAGTAATTCGACACCATGTACTTTACAATTGAATAAATTAAGAAACATGAAGCGAATCTTCATTATTAGTGACACTATGTTGCTTGAGTAGTAGTATACCCAGAGTGAACAGACAGCTAGCAGTAGTGTTTTCTTTGAGGGGGATGTAAGATGGCTGATACAATAGATTGCATAAGGAAAGTTTGTGACGATGGGCTGAGACATGCATTATTGTGGTAAGAGACATAGCAAGGACAAATGGTTCTTTGTATATGGTGGTGAAGAGATGCGATGCATTGAGTAAGGCTTATGACTTTACATTATCCTTTAGTGATGCTTTCCAGCTTCTCATTTTCAAGGACCCATATGGTTGCAAACAAGGTTTTTCACAAATTTCTTAAGGTATGAATCTCTACAAAACTCAATGAAAGTGATATTTATTTGGGAGCTTTTTGGTAATAAGCCTGTATATTTTTTAAGGGTAAGTTGTACCAAAATCATTTAGGAAATGATGTTTGGAATCAACTTAGTTGATTAAAAATGTTTTAGAGTTGCTTCTGCAACTTCCCAAATTCTAAATAATATTAAATTAAGATTCTTGTTGGCAAATGCCCATAGTCTAAATAATAAACTTGTGGAATTAGAAGCTACTATAGCAGATGATTAAACTGAAGTAGTAGTCATTACTGAAACTTGTTTTAGTAGTTTACACTCTTTTTTTCCAGGGTTTACAAGCCATATTTAGATCTAAACAAAGGTGTGCTGGATAATTGATACATATTTCAAAAAATGTCTCTCCACTAATATTTAATGATGCGATCATTGAATTTTAGCAGCAAAAATACCAGACAGAGGATACAGTTATGATGTAGCTGTTTCTATTGCTCACCAAATGTAAAAAAAGAGGTTGACAGTAAGCTGGCTCAGCATATCAAATTTGTTCATAAAACAATTACTAATATTATAGTTGGGGATATAAATGCTGCAAGTGTTGATTGGAAAACCCCTACATCAAGTAGATCAGTAAATAAATTGATAACTGATAGTGTTGTAAATTGCTATACCCAAATAGTAAAGAAGTTTATCCAAGGTAATAATGTTATAGATGCTGCACGGATAATTGATTGAAATTAATTACTTGAAATGTTGGACCACAGTTGGGAAGATCAGATCATTTGTGTTACTTTCAAAGTTATGATTTTTAATTTTTCAAATTTTATTAAACAAGAGAGCATCAGTAAAAAAAATGCAAGTTAGATTTTGATTAAATAAATACTGATGTAAATTTATAGAATTGGAAACCTAATTTTGAGAATAGTGCAGTTTTAGAAAACTGGGCTAATGTTTATCCTTTTTTATTTTAAACACCTTTATAGAATTATCATTTGTGACAGACACATTTACATTGATATAAAAGTAATCAAACTGTATTAAGTTAAAAGTAACAAACATTGTTTCACATATATTGATATACATCATATAACCTAGCAACATTCCATAAATTATTCAATTCCTGACCATTTTTTTAAGAAAGAAACATATTTGCTTGTGTCATAAATGATGGTTTAATAGTCATATATTTATATAAATGAAAACAAACCACACTGGCACAATCTATTCAATAGTTCTGTGATGTACCAGTAGGGTAAGTTATATTAGTGATCAGATAGTTATGTGATGTACCTGTAGGGTAAGTTATAGTAATTCTATAGTTATATAGGAATACAAAGTTATCAGAGATGAGCGAAAAGAGTGGAAGTAGAGATATTGGAGATCTTCCAACAGCTATTAATAAAATTACAATAGGTTCAGAAAAATGTTTAAAATAAGTAAATGAGGTGAGATCAAGGTATGAATTAAATCTGGTCACTAATCTGAAGGATAATAAAGGTTTATTTAGGCATTTGTGCAACTTTGGGCTTGACAGTACTTCTGATTATAGTATTAAAAATGGCTTACACTATATGTCAAACCAAAGGAGTCGATGAAACTGTTAGCAGATGGTTTATTTAGTTCTTCTCAATACAGTAATTTATTAGATTTCCTTTGTCGTTAGTAACTGGAATTATCCCCAGCTGCGGGAAGATTGTATAAAATAAGTTTTATTATGCATTAAGTACAACTTGGCTGCAAGGCCAGATGTCTGAATGGTTATTTTTTTTTTTGAAAGGGACAGTGACTGATTTGACTCCCTGTTGGGTGCATCTATTCCAAAGAACTTTTAGTAAGATGTGTGTGCCTAGTTTATGGAAAGAGGTGATTGTGTTAAAAATCCAAAGAGAGTACTCCAGGTTACTAATTATAGACCAATTAGCCTAAAATGCATACTAGACAAATGTTTTGAATGAGCATTGTACTTGACATTTAAACATTAGACTTCACCATTGGTATACATCACCATGGACTTTGTCTGACAATTCTAGTACAACTAATTTGATTATTTTTATGAGAGTGTAATATTCTTGGAAGGTGGACTAGCAAGGGGATTCAATGTATATTTAGAATGTGCAAAGGTTTTTGATACTATCCCTCATATGTAGTTATCAATACTCTTAGGAAGGTTGATGCCTGTGGGTAGAAAAATGGTTGTTTAATTAGAATATGTAGAGCAAGAATTAAGAATTGTTAAGATTATAAAGTTATCACAAAAGTTGTATGACAGAGATCATTTTAGGACTGTTTGCCTTTTGGTTTCATGTCAATGTTCAGTATCAGATACAGTATGGCTTCTGCCTTTTTTAATTTCTCCAAGTCTTTTGGGTTTCCAATACCATGACTGGAATGGACCCATTCCTAAGTCAAAGTATGATTAAAGTACTTGAAATTAGTATTGTTCCAGTGTTTGTTAGCCAAAAGTTGTCTTCACAGCACATGCAATCTGCCCAGAATCGACTCCTGCAATTCAGAGTTAAATCTATTGGTAACTTATCCAAATGTGACTGTAAGTTTTGTTTGAGACATATTGCTCCTACTACTGTTAGAACTGTCTGGGTCTCCATCCTTCACATTGCCCTTGTTTCTGTCTGCAAATCCTGGTATTTTATGACTGTCTTTCTCTGTACATAGTACACTGTAATCACTAGGTGTAGCAATTTCACTGATAAATTATACTCTTGTCTTCTTTTCATGAACTACTATATCTGGTTTTCTTGCCTCTGTGTTGGTAATGTGTGAGATCCCATGTGATATAAATTTCATAATTTTTTATAATGCTTTGTGGGTCATGTTTCTAGTGCTTCTCAGCTACTTCAGTATTATAATGTTTGCACAATCCCCAATGCACATTATTATGCTTTTCAGTATTACTAATGGCCTTCTGCCATTAGTGTATCACACCCAGCAACAAGATGTGCGACTGTTTCCAGTTCTGTTTTACAAAAACTGCATTGGTCTGTTTCTCCAACATTGTCAATGGACTTTGTAAACCAATGTGTATGTATTCAACTATCCTGGGCCACCAGTATTAACCTATTGTCTTTTGGTTTATATTCACCTCTCCTTAACCATTCTTGTATTGGCTCCTGATCAATGTGAGGTTGTTCCAGGAGTTTTCTGTACTTGCAACTATATTTATGTATTTTCCACATTTCTTGCCTTCTCGTTTGATCCTTCACCACGTATTCCTTCTTTTGTTGAGTTGCTGCCTGATTTTTATCTACTTCTGGTTTGATTTTCATTCCTGTTTGACATTGATATGCTTCCGCTAAACTAAGCAGGGAAGTCATCTTAGACTTGTTCTACTTGTGTTTTAAAGCTTTCACTGTTTGGATCTTGTGAGGTCAGCAGATAATGTATGCAGTCTTAATCTATACATTTATTTTATTTTTATTTAACATTTGTTTACTGGGAAAGTCAGACTTGGAACGAGGCAGTTTTCAGAGGAGGCCCGTGGAGAAACGCTCCAGATGCATGTCTTTGTAATGTGGGAGGAAACCAGAGCACCCAGAGGAAACCCACACAAACTCGGAGAAAATGCAGACTCCACACAGAAGGCACCCAAGCCGAGAATTGAACCGGAGAACCTCTTGCTGTGAGGTGACCACATTAACCGCTGCACCACTGTGCAGTCCATGTAATAATTTTCAAGGAGGCCCATACCTCCTTCAAAATAGGGAATGTATAATCTTGGTATACACTGATTTTTTTTTAATTTTCTAAAGCCCAGGGTATGAACTACACCTAAAAAAACAATGATCCAAGCTCAAGCATCTGCTTCCATGTCTAAATTTCAAATGCTTAAAATGGCAGAAGACCTTATCATGCTTATTAGGGGAAGCCAGCCTACCCCTTGCAAAAGAAAGAAATTTGCCCCCAGCAGTTTTATCTGACCAGGAGTCCGATGACTCTGAGGTTTCTGAATATGAAGATATGCAACCCTTGTCTACTTATGAGAATTCAGATGCAGAAGAGTCCATTCCTTCTGCCTCTCCTCCAGAGGATTTTTCATTTGGTGAAACCCTACATACTTTAAGGGAACATTTCCAATGGGAGTGTCAGGACTATCTTCAGTCCAAAAAGAGACTCAGAGAATTCTTAGATTTACCACAGCACAGACCTTTAGCCATTCCTCCTGTCCTGGATGTTGTGGATGATGTCTTTATGGAATCCAGTTTAACTCCTGACACCCTCCCACCTGCTCCCAGGAAGCCTAACAGGTAGAGTCCCTGACTCTCACAAATTCCTTTTCAAAAATCATCCTACTGACCCTGAGGTCATCTCCCAAGGACCTAAAGGAATAAAAGCAACCACAGCTAAGACTGGATTCCCGAGCATTAGACAGATGGGGTAAAAAGTATACACCTCCATGCCTCTTGCCATTACAGCACTAAATTGTCAGGTCCACATGGTGAAATACCAGCAACATACCATGGAACTCCTGAAACAAAAAAAATGTCCACCTTTCCGGCTTGTGCAGAAAATAAAGACTTACAGGAGCTTATGCATTCTGCAAGCGAAGTTACTAAACACACCTTGCAATGTGGCTTTGACACCCTAGAAGCATCCTGCAGGGCTGCAGTCACAGGTTCTAATGTATAACAACATTTAAATAGCCCGCCATACTCCACAAATAACCAGAAGTGATGTCAGTTCCCAAAAATTAAAAACAGGCATCAATGAATGTAGTTCCATTAACAGTGTTTTAAAGCTGTATAAACTATTGGATGCACCATTGAACAAAAACAATTTGTTTGGCACCAAGGCAGAAGACGTCTTAAAGATGGAAAAAAAAGCTAAATCTATGCAGACAGTTAAATATATCTTACAGGTCCAGCCTCCGAGGTTCAGTAGGCATTGCCACTCCAAGCACTGGTCCTTTTTGGCCCTCGCAAGGCCAGCTCAGACAAGACCTAGGGGTAGCAGACCCCCCCCCAGACAACAGTCACAGGGAATGCAGAGATCTAAGCAACGGAGTTCTTCCACCTCAAAAACAGGGAGTGCTAAGCCACCCCCTTATGGAAAGAACTCACAATGACTTTACACGTCCACCTCTTACCTCTGCCCATCTGCTTGTGCCCCTGGGAGGAAAACTCTCCTCCCATACAAAAAACTGGCCCTCTATCACCGATGACCGATGGGTCCTCAACATAGTGACCAAGGGATACAAATTTTATTTCCACACTCTGCCAACCCCAAAAGGATTCCCCGATCTTCCTCCAAACCAGTGGACAGAGGCCCAAAAACATGTCCATTCCCTGCTCTCCATGAGGGCAATACAGCCTGTTCTGCAGACTAGATAGGCCAAGGTTTCTATTCCAGGCTTTTCCTGGTACCCAGAAAAGAGGGCACCTGATACCCAATCCTCGATCTATCAATTCTAAACACCTTCCTGGTGATACCAAAATTCAAAATGCTCACCCTCCATCAACTTCTTCATATGCTATCCAAGGATGCTTAGTTAGCCACCCTAGACCTAAAAGAGGCCTATCTACACATCCCAATTGGGGATTCGTGCAGAAAATATCTACATTTCAGGGCAGGATTGATGCAGTTTCAGTTCTCTGCGCTTCCCTTTGGCTTATCCACTGCTCCCAGAATTTTCACAAAATGCCTGGCTCCAGCCGTTGTTTTTTTGCAGACAAAGGAATATTCAGATTTACCCTTACTTAGACTGCCTGATTCAGGCAGACATTCAGGAAAAGCTGTTACAGCACCTGACCTTTGTACAGAGCCTACTGACCTCCCTGGGATTTACTATAAACAAAAAGCAATCCAAACTAGTACCCACTCAAAAAATTGTATTCATGGGAGAAAGCCTGGACATAGCATCCCAGATGGGATTCCTTACTCCAGAAAAACAAGCCTGTCTGACAGGCTACTTCTCTGAACTAGCCACCAGAACCCAGTTATCTGCAAGGAAAATCCTGCAAGCTCTACGGTTCGTGGCATCCTGCTTTCTACTCATTCCATCTGAGACTGCATATGAAGAAACTTCAATGGTACCTAAAAAGCCTTTGGTGTAAACACTCTCAGGACCTAGAAACTGTCATACCCGTGATACCCTGTCTAAGGAAATATTTTCTTTGGTGGGCAGCAGCATGCAACCACAACAAGGGTCTTCCCTTCTCACAACCCCACGCCACCCAGACCCTAACCACAGATGCATCAGATTATGCCTGGGATGCAGACCTGGACGGCAAGTGCATTCAGGGCCACTGAAGCCCAAATCAAATACATCACATCAACCAAAAAGAGATGCTAGCTGTTCAGCATGCTCTGACAGCTTTCACACCCCTACTCTCCCCGGGGTCTCTACTGATCAAAACAGACAATACCACAGTGATGTGGTACATCAACAAGCAGGGAATAACTCACTCTTATCCCCTCTGCAGGCTCATCATGACCCTTTGGCTCATGGCTTCAGCCATGCAAATTTACCTGCAAGCACAATTCCTGCCAGGCTCTCAAAACTGTCTGGCAGACAACTTGAGCAGAAACCTCCTAGACCCACATGAGTGGCAGCTAGACCACAGCACCTTCAACCTTCTAACCCAGAAATGGGGCGCCCCGAAGGTGGACTTCTTTGCCTTCTACAACAATCACCAGTTCAGCAAATTCTGCACTAGGGAACCTCACGGCAAGGCCTAGAAAGTGGATGCCCTATCCTTCCAATGGATAAACCTCTTGATCTATGCATTTCCCCCTCTACCTCTACTTTCAAGGGTACTACTCAAAATGAGGGAGGATAAACCAAGAGCAATCTTGATTGCCCCAGACTGGCCACGCCAGCACTGGTACCCACTGCTGCACAGTTTGTCTCTCCTGCCACCACAGGACCTACCTCAAATCCCAACTCTCCTGACCCAGCAGAATGGGGAATTAATGCATCCACAACTGCAGACCCTGAACCTGGCAGTCCGGCTTATTCCCTGACCTCTCCTCTAGTTGCCAGCCTAAGCAAGCAAGTCCTGGATGTTTATATCTGTGGCTAGACACCTTAGCACTAGAAAATCTTATGCTGACAAATGGAAAAGGTATTGCACCTGGATCCAGGCTAAAGGAGCTGAAACAGCGCAACCCTCCCTACCTCTCATCCTGGATTACCTAGCAGACCTACTTCACAGGGGTATATCCTTCTCTTCTATTAAAATTCATGCCTCTGCCATCTCTGCACATTACAGCACAGAGCCACCTCTTTTCTCACACCCTCTCATCAAACAGTTTCTAAGAGGGGCTAACAATTTAAGGCTACCCAGAAGAGCTCCTACCCCAGCTTGGAACCTTAACTTTGTGTTGGAAAAGCTCACACTATCCCTCCTTTGAGCCTGAAGCTTCAGCAGAGTTAAAATTCCTCTCTTGGAAAACAGCATTGCTTCTGGCCATCACTTCAGCTAGAAGAGTTTCAGAGCTACAAGCACTCATGGCTGTAGAGCCCTTCATCATTTTTCATGCTGACAGGGTCTCCCTCAGGACTAACACAACTTTCATGCCTAAAGTGGTGTCCAGTGTGGCTCTCAACCAATCGATTAATTTGCCAACCTTTTTCCCTAACCCACAAAATAAGGGGGAAAGGATTCTGCATTCTGTAGATGTGCACAGACAGCTCAGATTCTACCTGGATAGGATTAAGTATTTTAGGAAGACTGACCAATTGCTAGTCAGCTTTGCAGCAGGGTCAGAGGGCAAGCTCATATCCAAACAAGCAATCTCCAAATGGATAAGCACACTATATCCATTTCTGCTACAAATACCATGGGAAACTGCCACCCAAGGGGGTCAGAATGCATTCCACCAGAGCAACCTCCACCCTACCAAAGACATATCCTGGAGGCTGCAACATGGAGTTCAGTTCATACCTTCACCAAGCATTACCACCTGCCTATCTTTTTCCAAATCCAGGGCAGGCTTTGCAACCGCAGTCTTACAGGGCATCCAAGCCAACCCCCAGTGTACTTGACTGCCTCCACCCTTTAATTCAACTTTGGGAATCAACACAAGTGTGATGATTGCAACAGTGAAACACAAAGAACAGTTGTGTTCCTTTTACCATCAATGTAGATGTTTGGGTGTATTCACTGTTGCAGTCCTGGTTTCCCACCCTCCTTCCCCTTTGTCTATCTCTCTCTCTTCCTCACTCCTTACAGGGATTTTTGGTATTTACTTTCTACTGGTGGTGTTCTTTCACCATAACCTAGCTCCCTATTTGAGGGGTCCTGACATTTGGGGCAAGAAAAACTGATGTAATGGCATCGGCTGCCTGATTTTATACCACTGACGACCTGACGTCAGTCCTGGAGCAGTAGCAACTGACGCAGAAATACTAAGCCTCTGGTATTCTGGCCAACTGAGGGCTACCCCTGGCAGGATAACCCAAGTGTGATGACTGCAACAGTGAATACACCTCTACATTTATGGTAAGTGTACAAAACTGTACTTTATTTACTCATGGATAAATATTTATGTAAATATGTTAATAATTTTAGCCAGAAGTTAGTTACTACATCTGGGCCTGGGGTTTTCCATTTAGCAGCTTTTTCTTAATTTTGTTTTAATTTCTCTGGCTGTTACTTCATCCCATTTGAACTTCTTATTCTTTCTTTTACTACTTCTATCCATTCAGCATCTTTATGTTCCACAGGATCTTCATAGACATTTCTCCAAAATGTGTCTATTTCTTTTTTGTGATGTTTCTATTCCTTTTGCCTTGCCTCCCAATTCTCTATGAAACTTTTTTGGGTAATCAGTAAATTGCTTACTTTGTACTTTTCCTTTCTATTTATCTGCATATTGTCTGTTTTTCTGTCTGTGCTGTTATCTTCAGTTTTTTTTATTTGCAATAGTGTATGATAGATCCTGGTCTGTTCTGATACTGTGCATTGCTTTTATCATGCCTATCTTTCGGAGTATTTTTGTTGATCTGTTACTTCTTCAGTACTCTAACAGTGACACTTGTCTTAATTGCTTTAAATTTTTTTCTGTTCAGTACTTCCATCCATACATTCCATCCATATGGCTGAGTAGGTTTGGTAATGATATCAAAATTGGGAGGCCAGTTACTAACAAGTGATTGTTATTTGCAAAAATATGTAGGTAGATTATATGAGTGGGTGTTATCAAGAGGTATGAGTTTTAATACCAAGAAATGGACTGTTTGTGTTTTGGAAATGGAATTAATTCCTGCCTCTCTTCATTAGACAGTCAAGATTGTACAACTTGACATATGGTAAAAGATTTTGGTGTTATGGTGGATTTTAGTATGAACTTAGAACAAATAATATAAGAAGATGTTATGCAGTTATAAAGAAACATATTTTAATGTTTGTCTAGCAGAGAGAGTTGGGTTTTGCTAAACATGTATTTAACTGGCATATGACCAGTTATTGAATATTGGGGGGGGGGGGGGGGTATATTGAGTATCTTACAGTTAAGTATGCTAAAACGCATTCAGAAAATTTTTGAGACAGATAGTTGGTTGCAAGCATATGTCATATATGCAGAGACTTTAACGTGTTTCCTTGTATTTGGTTGCGTATAGGTTGTGATTTAATTTTGATGTACAGATGTTTGCAGGATTGCAAAATGGTTGCCATGTTGAATATAGATTTTTTTTTTTGTTCATAATATTTTTAATACTAGAAAAAATAATTTATTAGTTATATTATCTATTCCAAAATCAAAGTTAAAGGGTTCATTTTTTCCATTCAAGAGCTGGTAGGATCTGGTATTTATTACCAAGACAAATTACATCTGTAAAAACTTGCATAATTTAAGGCATTAGACTTTGTTAAAAACATGCATTATTTGTAAGGGACAACAATGAAGCAAACTCTTAACTTTGTGTAGGCCCTGAGTCTGTAAATCACTTTACTGAATCACTGAATGTATGAATTAGTATTTGACACATTGGCTTCTGTCAGTAATGTAGTTTTTGAACCAACTGATGATCTCTTCAGACAAGTTGAAATTTTTGAAGATTTGGAGCAGTAGTGGGTGGGATACCATGTCAAATGCTTTGGAAGGATCCTGGAAGGTTGCTGAGGCTAGCTGGTTATTGTTAGTGTGAGTTAATAGTGTTATGAAAGGAGAGTAAAGCAGTTGTTATGCTGTAGTTTGGTCAGAAACCATGCCATAGAAGTCAATGAGGCTCTTGGTTAGTTAAGTATGGATACAGTTTTCCAGTGTTTTTGATAGCTGAAAAGTAGCTCTTGATCTGTAATTACACAAGAGGGGCACCTCGGTTGATTTAAGTATGTTAAAAATCCTGTGTCCCTGTTTTAGTGACATGTGATTCCTGCAGGGGTTTGTTAATGACTATGAAGACTGGAGACTGTTAGGATTTGTAGTATTCTGCAGAAATACTGTCTTCTACTAATGTAGGTATCTTTAGTCTCTGCAGACATTTTAATTATTGTAGTATTGGTAGGTTCTTGGACCAGTGCTGAAGCTGCATTATTGAAGTGAGAATTAATGGTGACTGCTGCTTTCATTTCACACTCCTGTGGCATGGGTTGGGAAGGTTTTCCTGGTTTTAGAAATTTGTTAAAGGATGCCCAGAAACTTTTTTGGGTGTTTATTTTGTAGACTAAAGTATTTTTTGTCCGTGTTTACGGTCTTGAGTTTTACATAGATTTCTGCAGTTTTTATACTTGTAAATAGTTTTATAGCTCTACTACTCTTTCTGTACTGTATCTTTTTTCATTAGTTGCTTTGTTGACCTAGTAAGCCAAGGGGCTGGATACAATTTTAATTTTTTTTCTTCTAAATGGGGCTTGTGCATTCAGAATGGTTAGGAGGATACTATTAAAGGTTTCAGCAACTTTGTGTAAGGTGAAGTACTTTAGTGGGTATCAGTTACATTGCTGTAGGGTGGATTTGAAAGTTTCAGGATTAGAGGCAGGAATCCAGTCTATAGTTGTGAAGGTGATTGTGGTCTTAAGGTCTAGTTGATGTGTTTATCAACTGGGTAAAGTTATAGAGGTTTAGTGAGCGCTGCAGTGTTGCATGTGATGAGTTTATCCAGCTAGTGTTTAGGCCAACAAGTATAATAGCTTCACTGAGAAATGTTTTTATGAATTAGACCAATATATCTTCAAGGGTTTGTGGATTATTTTTGGCAGGGAGTAATAGGGATATGATATATTACTTTCTTCCTGTTAATTGGAATGAAACCTATTAGAAGTTTAGTATTGTCAAAGGAAGATCATTCATGTAGACATGGGTGGCTCCACATTGCAAAACAATATGTGTAGCAATAGCACACAACAGTGCATCAGGTTTACAGCAGAACATTGGTAATACATGAACAAAAATGAAATAAAATCGAGAAAACTTAACAAGGCTGCACTGGCTAAAAATAGAAAAGTCAGAGATGGCATGGAGAGAAAAGTATGAAAAAGGTAAACAGCAAACTATAGAGACATAGACAGAATGCATACAGCAGACCCTGTGCTGTTAAACATGTGACAAAAGACAGCAGAAGTAAAGAGAAGGGTAATAGTTGCAAATAAAGTGAGTAAGGATGGAGATTAATAAAATGAGGTAAGGACAAAGTTGACCAGCAAGAAAAAGCTAGGAAGGATAAAAGGGAAATAGTGGCAGGTACCATTGCAACTGTGTCGTCAGTGAAACTCAGCAGAAAAACAAGTTCGGGAGGTAAAAACAGGCAATGGTGAGTGAGAGCGCCTGGGAAAAATATGGTCACAGTAGAAAAATAAGAAACAAATGTGCCAAAGCATTGAACTGCTGAAATAAATAGCATGTAATTTGTGTGATAGAAGAAAGTAGGATGAACAGAGAGATGACGGAACAGATAGGAGAGGATGGAGATTAGTGGTACTAAAGCAAAGAAGATACTTTTTACTCAGCAGGGAGTTCACAAACTGCAGTAAAACTAAGTTGTAGGATAAATCCTTACATACACACACAGATGGTTAATTGATGTTCGTGAGTTTGCAAAGTCTGTGGTCCTGCAAAATGTATTTTTTTTACCAGGGGAACAGATCCATGTGTATAGTTTGTATTTTTTACACTGCAAAAGTACCATACCAAATGCTCAGGAGAAGACTCCTCATAAGTTTAAAATCTTTGACACCCATGTGGTTAGTTGTTCTCCATGAGTCTGTAGATTCTGTATGTCTAAAAAATGTTTACTGGGTGGAAGAGATCCACAGTTATTTTGTATAGTTGTGGCATGCAGCAGTAGTATACCCAAAGCTTTGTGGGGACTTCTCAGATATTTAAAATCCTTGCTGCCCTTTCTAAAAGTAGAGCAGGTGGATAGTGGAGAAGCTAGAGATGAGGAATGAGTTCAACTGGGCATTCCTAGCCTTGGGAACGCATATGGCAAGGTCCCAAGAAAAACTATTTGGGCAGTCTGCGATGGTTCAAAGTCCAAGAAACACTGATAGAATTAGTGCAGGTAATGTGAAAGGACCTAATGACACAAGAATAAATAGTGCTTGGGCTCACAGCTGTGAGCCCAATGCTGTTTATACTGGTGAGGGGACTACATTTGCAAAAAGCTTGCAGAGGATAGATCAAAGTTGTTATATGCAGATGTTGTGGAATTACAGGTAGACTCTGAACAAGAAGTTCAGCAAATGATAGGGAAATGGAATATAAAACTGAAGGCACATGGAATAAAAGAGTACAGACAAGACTGTTGTCATAGCAGTAAACTAGGGAAATCTGAAGCTGAAAATTGAGATAGACGTTAACAATAGAAGAACAGATGAACAGCTTCAAGTGTCTTGGAGGGATGGTCAGGTTGACAAGAGGTCTGAATGAGGAGGTCAGAGCAAGAATTAGAGGGAATGCAGCCAACTGGCACAGTGTGTCAGGTGTAGTGTAAGACAGAAGAATGCAAAAAGAACCTGAAATGTAAGCTGTACAAAACTGGTGTGACCAGTACTACTGTATGGTACAGAAGCCTAGCTAGTAAAGGCAAAGCAGCTGAAAAAGCTAGAGGTGATGGAGATGAAGTGCCTGAGACAGGTGGTCGGATGCACACTGCAGGACAGACAAAGAAATGATGTATGCTGATGTCAAAGGAAAAAAACAGAGTAGGTCCAATTGCAGAGATCATCAAACTGGTCAGATTACAGTGCTTTGAGCACATGCAGGAAAGCAGATGATGTGTAAAAGAAAGCAAGGATGTCCATCAAAGAGATGGATGGTGATAGTCAAGCAAAATTGTCTAAGAAGGTAGGAGAATGGTGCTGAGTCGAGAGGTGGCGAGAGCTCTAGCAACATCCCAACTCGTGTAGAAAATATTTAAAAGGGGTTTGATAAGGCTGTTGCTTTAGAAATTTCAACTTCTCATTAGTACAATACTTGGAAAAAGGAGAAATAGAAAGGAGTCACCTGTTTTATTTGATGCAACTGCTCACTATTCAGAGACCCAGCAGAGAGAGAGAACTGCTGCCAGTTTTACTTTTGATGCAGTCCGTCATTAGAGCGTCCAAACTATTACTTTTTTTACTTTGTTTCATCTTTTCACCAGTGCAAAGCCTAACTGAGGGAAATTGTTGCCTGCTGCCATTATCAGTAGTGACTACTGCTGAGATGCCCGAGAGCAGTTACAGTGCGTAAGTGTGCACACCCTTAAACTAATACTTTGCTGTAATTAAATCAAAAGGTGCTTCAACATTCAGCCTTTTTGGGTAGGAGTCTATCAGCATGGCACATCTTGACTTGGCAATGTTTGCCCACTCTTCTTTGCAAAAGCGCTCCATATCTGTCAGATTGTGAGAGCATTTCTTGTGCACAGACTTCTTCAGGTCACTACACAGATTTTATGTTGGATTTAGGTCTGGGCTTTGGCTGGGCCATTCCAAAACTTTAATTTTCTTCTGGTGAATTCATTCTTTTGTTGATTTGGATGTATGCTTGGGGTCTTTGTCATGTTGAAAGGTGAAATTCCTCTTCATCTTCAGCTTTCTAGCAGATGCTTGAAGGTTTTGTGCCAAAAGTGAGTGGTATTTGAAACTGTTCATAATTCCCTCCACCTTAACTAAAGCCCAAGTTCCAGCTGAAGAAAAGCAACCCCCAAAGCATGATGTTCTTCATGTTTCACTGTTGTAGTCATCACACTTGGGTTATCTGCCTGCAGGTAGCCCTCAGTCGGCCCGAATGCCAGAGACTTAGTATTTCTGTGTCGGTGGCTGTCATCCAGGACTGACGTCAGGTCATCAGGGGTATAAAAACAGGCAGCCAACGCCATTACATCAGTCTTTCTTGCTGCTGCTGATGAGCCTGAAGCAGAAACAGTGTGTAAGTGTCGGTCGGCCACTACCCAAATTTTTTATTTTCGTTTAATAATCCTGAAGTCTTCTAAAGCTAAGTACCCCATTGGGGATCCTTTTTTCTTGCTCTAACCGATGTCAGAAAAAGTTGCCAATTGTCGTGCCTGTGGAAAGCAAATGCCTCACACAGATTTTCATTCTTACTGCATCACCTATTTCGGCCCAGACGACGACATCCCTCACTGTTGGTTTTGTGCCTTGTTTAATGCCTGAACCATTCATCGTTCAGGATTTTTGTCGCTAAATTCTTTCACTGTCGATCTCCATATTCTGAAATGGCTTCGGTAAGCCATCCGACTACCGATTTTCTGAAAAAACGTAAGGATAAAGACAGAGACAGACCACATGGGTCCAAAACTGCCTACGACGCTTCTGTTAAGCTAGTCACCAATCCGCCGGCACTCAGGGAGGTGCCTTTGCAGCCCCTGATGCCCACTTTAGTGGATTCACAGGCCTTTACTGAGACCCATTCTGAGTCCGCTATGCCACAAGATGTTTCTTCAACTATGGAACCTGCGGATATCTGTACCTTGGATGGGTCCGGAGCCTCTGTGAAGGCTCCGGCTTCTGAGGCAGTTCTTCACTGTACTGATGTTAAAAATTAAACTGGCGACTTCATTTCTAACCAAAATTTTTAGGCCCAGAGTATGCACTACTAGAAAACCAACCAAAGTGCATGCTCAGGCTCCCATGCCATAAAAACAAATGCTTAGAATGGCTGAAGACCTTATTACACTGATTAGGGGAA
Organism: Protopterus annectens; assembly: GCF_019279795.1. Lineage (NCBI taxonomy): Eukaryota > Metazoa > Chordata > Ceratodontiformes > Protopteridae > Protopterus > Protopterus annectens. The sequence continues at coordinate 1,676,994,706 of NC_056741.1, forward strand.
GTCAGCCTTCCCCTGCAGAGAAACAAAGAACTCAGTCCCCTTCAGATTCTACAAACCAGGAGTCCGATGACTCTGACATTTCTGATTATGAAGACATGCCGTTTTCCGCCTATGAGGATTCAGATGCAGAGGAATCCATTCCCTCTGCCTCCCTTCCAGAGGAATTTTCTTTTGGTGAAACCTTGCATACTTTATAGGGGCACTATCTTGTTGCTAAAATCGTATTTCTGCCTGGGACAGAAGCAGAAACATTGCCACCCACTTAAACCCCCTCCCTGTTTGTGACATTATTAATGACGTTCAAACAAATACCACCCATGGTAATAACATTTTAAAAATGTTGTATTCCAGTCCTATTTTACTTCCGTCTGGAATAAGAAACAACCGCCCTTGGGTTTCCTGCTTCACGTCTGTACTTGTTTTTTTATTGTCTGGTCAGCTAAGTATTATGTTAAGCAATATCTTCAAATATGCAAATGTTCTATATGGTTGGTATGGCCTTTGTGTGATGATTTTTTTTTTTTTTTAGAACTACTACTCAATGTATAATTTAACATTTTCACGAATTGATATCAAAACAATTGCAAAGACTATCCTTTTCTTTTTAATGGCTGTCTGTGACTTCATATAAATGCAAGCTTCTACAGAAAGTTTAAAGCTTTTTTTTTCTCAGAAGCTAAAACTAGCTGAAGACAACCCTTTTCAGAAGGGCAGAACTTACCCCCAAGTATTATTGCTGATTATAGAGTTATATGTTCATGTCAGTTTAGTATTTTCTAGTAGTGAAAATGCGGTTGCCATGGGAAAAGCAGACACAATAGCTGCATTTTCTGATCCTTTAGACGAGTAATTTTGTTGCAGGTCTGTTTTTAACCTCTATAGTTTTTACATGTTGTTTTATGCTAGAAAGTTGCACTCTGTCCCTAACTGGCTGCACGCATTATTTTACACTCTGAGTCCGTGTGTGCAAAGCGTGTGTGCAGGACTGGTGCATGATTTACAGCTTCTCTTGTTACACTCAACAGCAAAGCTACTGCTAGCTATAGTATTGCATTCCTTTCCCAGTTCATGGGTTAGTAAAGATGATAAAAATAAAGACTGCATAATAAAAAAAAAAAAAAAAAAAAAAAAAAAGGCAGCATTTACGGGACGGGAAAGGAAAGCAGCATACGTAGCTATCTGAGGCTTTGCTGTTGAATATAAGATAAAAATGTTTTTCTAGGCATATATTCTTCTTACTGTCAGAGTAGATTCCTTTATGTGAATTTGAAAAGTTTTTTTTGGGCAGGGGATCAACAATTATCAGTGTGCCTGCAGTGGCTTTTCCTGTATTACAATGACTATTTGTCATTTTCGTCTTTCTAGCAGTGTTATGGCTTATACACTTGAATTTATTAAGGACACAAAAATACTTATTTAAGTTAAATACTGAAGTATATAAATGTGATTTGTGATGATACAAATACACCATGCACTAGCATTTGTCATAATGACGGCATAGCTATTTTGCAATGGTTGCTACTAATATTTTCAAGCGTTGACCTCTTTATTGAATTGTGCTTAGTGTCATGTGACTGCTTTGCATAATAATGTTCAACGAAGAGAAGTGCTGTTAGGAGAAAAACTGGCTCTGCGATAAGCACACTTAATGCCTTCCTACGCGTACAGTTTTAGCTCACAATGAACATGGTTTATTACATATGTAAAATATGGGTATTTTCAGATGTTACACTAAATTTTTTTTTTCTGTCAAGAGGTATACTTTTAGGAGTATGACTGTGTTTAGAATCATAAAGAGCATGCTGTGTGACTGGATGTCAATAAATTTTCAGTGAGAGCAGGACAAAACACTCAAGCACTGAACACAAATGACAGTGTGTATTTTGCTGCTAAACTGTCATTGTATTCTGAGTTTGTGAATGTCATGTATTCTATGTTGGGAATACTGAGCATAGCCTTAATATACAAATATTAAGAAAAACAATTCAATAATTCAGTATGTGTTTGAAGAAAATGGTTAACTAATTTCAAGTATTACAAATTGTTTCCCTTGCTAAACATGGTGACAATTTTAGAAATGCAAGAAGTTTTTCAGGTTTTACATGTAATAATAGATATAGTGTATACAGTGCATGGTCTATGTGGTTTCCACAAAGTATCTCATTTGTTCACCACTTGGTTCAGTATGGACTGACCTGAACACTGTTCACTGCTTCTGTGATCTTCTTGAAGAAGTTTACTAAATTAAGTAGGTAATACCACAACTTAAAACCAAAATGCTGCTGAGGGTCTAGCTGTACGAGTTTCTTGACATCACAGTAGTTTATGAACTCATATATGATGAGTTCCATGGGCTTGCATATTTGACTAGTTAGGCTGAGGTGAACACCACAGGTGTAGTAGCTAAACCAAAGAGCAAGTAGGTAAAATAAAGATTGCAGACTCCCCCATGAACCTCGGATACCATCTGTGTCCTTTGAATATTGGTATATAGTCTCTTTTTGAGGCTGGATGGAACTTTGGAATAGTGGTCTTTAATTAGGCTTGCAATTGTCTGCAGACTGATTGCCTAGTACTTACCAATGAACCTATATGCAGATATCCATTTTTGAGGTCTAGTGTGTAACAGTGTTCAGCTGCAAGAGGAAGCAGACCCTGCAGTATCAACTTTCTGAACTTTGAGACTTTATGTAATTTGTTTAGCCTTGACAAGTCTCAAGTCTTCAGGGCCCATTTCTCTTGGGTACTAGCAAGAGTTTGAAGTAGAATAGCTTTGTTTCTTGTTTGAGTGGTACCTCATTAATGGTATCTTAGGCTAGTATCTATTTTAAAATTGTCTTTATTAGGTGTTCTTGGTCTTTAGGCACACCCATAATTAATTTTTGTGGTTTAGAGATGAAATGCAGTTTTGCACTTGGGAGACTATTCTTTGAACCCCCTTTTTTGGTACGTGGTTATGGCAAACCACTGCTGGAAAGCAGGTAGACAGCCATCCCCTATCTTTGTACATAGACAGAATAGGAGGTTCAGGTTGGTAAGAGTTAGGGCTGTGTTTTGGAGAGTGAGTAAGGGAGGAGGCTGGTGTCCTTACAGATGCTTTCTCTTGGAGCAAGCAATGGGGTCTCCCTGCCTCTATTCATCTTCCTGTTGCCATTTTCTATACTAATTAGCCCTTCTACCTTTGGCTTGTTTACCTTTGCCTTGCTTCCAGTAGAAAGGACACTGAAAAGAAAGACAGTTTCTGATATATTTTGGTAGGGGAGGATAATAGATTCCATTATCTTCCTTTCCCTTGCCTCCCAATCATTTAAAAAAACCTTGCATACATGAGGTCCGAAGAGCAGCTCTCTCTATCCATGTAGGGCATAATGGAGCTGCATCTTCACATCCTCCAACAGAAATGGGAGTCCTTGGCCAAGGATGATGATCTTCGTGTTTCACTGTTGCAGTTTACATTTGGGTAATCTGTTGGCAGGTTGCCCTCAGTCAGCCTGAATATCAAAGTCTTGGGTCCTGCGTCAGTTGCTGTCTCTTCTTCCATGATGTCAGGTCATCAGGGGTATAAAACAGGCAGCCAATGCCATTTTCTTTAGTCTTTCTTGTTGCACGGTGCCTGAAGCAGAAACAGTTCACAAGTGCCAGTCGGCCGGCTCCTGAAATTTTTGAATTCGAGTTTCAGAAGCGAAGTCTTCAATTAAAGCTAAGTACCCCGTTGGGGAAACTTTTTCTTGCTCCATACTGATGTCAGTAAAAGTTAATAATTGTATTACTTGTGGGAAGCAAATACCTCATAAGGATTTTCATTTGTACTATATTCTTTGCCTAGGCTCAGATCATAACGTGCCTTGTTGCCGGTTTTGTGCTAGATTTAACCAACGCACTATTAAGTGTCGGTATATCTTTGCTTCAAAATATTTTGGAAACAGATTTAACTACCCTGAAATGTCATCAGATAGCAATCCGACTACTGGAGTTCACAAAAAATGCAAAGAAAAGGACAGAGACAGACCGTCGAGGTCCAAAACTGACGAAGAAGTTTCTCCTAAGCCAGTCGCCAGTTCGCCGGTACTCATTGAGGTGCTTTCGCAACCCCTGATACCCACTACTTTCGAGTTGCAGGTCTCTTTAGTTATGTCAGGAACCTGGGTGGCAACTCCCAGATATGAGTTAGTTCAAAATGACAAAAAATACACTGAACCCACAGACATTGCCAACATCCTGGCAGACAGGTTCAGTGCAAACTTCTCCCCCCCTTCCCCTCCAAAAGAGCAAATGTCTATCCCAACAGAGTGTAGCCTCCCTGACATCACAGATGCACAGGTGAGAGCTGCCCTCTCCAAAGCAAAAAACACAGCATCAATGGGACCGGACGGTGTCCTGGACTGCGTCTTACATGAACTCCAAGAAGAACTGAACCCTCACATAAAGTCACTGTTCAATCTCAGCCTTACTACAGGATATGTACCCAAGGAATGGCGTACAGCAACAGTGGTCCCACTCCACAAAGGTGGTACCACAATGGACCCCGGAAACTATTGCCCTATAAGCCTGACTAGCCTGGTCTGCAAAGCTACGGAGCGTATCATCATGAAACTCATAAACAAAGACATTGGGAACCTCCAAACACTGGATCCTACCCAATTCGGCTTTAAGGGCAGATCTTGCCTCTTGAACCTGGTCGACTTCTTTGAAACAGTCACCAAGGCCATAGATGAAGAGAAGGTAGTCCACACAGCCTGCCTGGACCTCACAAAAGCCTTCGACACAATACCCCACTCAGGCATCATAAATAAGCTCACCAGCTTAAATATCAACCCCTATGTCACAAGATGAGTTGCAAACTGGCTCAGGGATAGAACCCACATGGTCAGAATTGCAGGTGCCATGTCAGACACTAAACCAGTTACAAGTGGCGTCCCACAAGGCTCAGTCCTGGGACCTCTCTTGTTCGGTATACATTTCTCTGAGGTACAGGCTAACATGGAGAACTATGGCTGACCAAGTTCGCAGATGACTGCAAACTGGGTGCCATAGTCGACTCGCCGACTGACACAAGCATCCTCCAAAAGGGTCTCACAGAGACAGATAACTTGTGCCGGCGCCATGGCTTAAAGCTAAATGCCAAAAAGTGCATAGTCATCCCCTTTGGGAAAAACAAAGTGCCCACAAATTACCACATAGGTGGTAATCCATTAAGTACGGGAGAAGTAATTAGGGATTTGGGGACCCAAGTAGATAGCAATCTATCCTTTGACAATCACGTTGCCAAAGTGGTTAGAAAGACCTTCTATATAGCCCACCTTATCATGAAAGGCTTCACATCTAGATCAAGAGAGGTCATTGTGCCCCTCTACTCATCACTCATCAGGCCCATAATTGAATACAATGCCCCATTTGGGATGTACCTTACCCGACACCTGCAGCAACTGGAAAGACCCCAAAAGTACCTCACCAAGAGGATCAAGGGACTCCTAGATTCCCTACGCAGTTAGGCTAAAGAAACTGCAGCTCTACTCAGTTGCTTACTGCCTACTCAGAGGCGATCTGTGCCTGACGTATAAAGCCATGTCCAACCCAGAATTAATGGAAATGCTCCACCTCAGGAAATCCAAATCCCTTAGAGCTACACGCACCAGGGACTTAATCCTCAGCACAGAAATAAATAGGACATGCTGGAGGGACAGATTCATATCCCAGAGGATCCCCTCACTCTGGAACAAAATCCCAATCCATGTTAGGCAGAGTCCCTCAATGACCCTCTTCAAGAGAAATCTTGACAAGTGGATGGGAGATCATAGGTTTACCCCTGGGATCTCTTCTGTGTCCCTACTAGACAGAGGCGCAGTAAACTAACCTCAAAAGGGCTATCTTCTGTGACCTACTATACAGAGGCACAGTCAACTAATCTAAAAGGGTGGCGAAAGCCAAACACACTCTGGCTAGGCTTATAAATGCCCTAGGGCAGATAGCCTAGTATCAACCTATGAACCTATGAATCTTCTGAGACACGTGGAGTCTGGCATGCTGCAAGATTCTCAAAGTATTGTACCCGTGGATATCTCTCCCTCGGATGGGTCCGGAGCCACTAAGCAGGCAACGGCCTCTGAGGGTGTCTTCAGGCCTCAGCATTTCTATATAAAACTGACGCCAGCTTCAAAAACAAAGACAAAAGCAACTTCTAAGGCTAAATAACCGATGCATGAGCCACATGCTCAGGCCTCTATGCCCAAAAAGCAGATGATCAAAATGGCTGAAGACTTAATTACCTTGATCAGGGGTTCCCAACCCCCCCCCCCCCCAGTAAGAGGCCTAGGCAAGACACTGATTATGAATCTTCAGGTTTTTATTTCTTCTGGTTCATCTCATCAGGAATTTTCTATACCACCCTATCAGGATTCAGATGCAGAGGAATCCATCCCATCTGCATCTCCTCCTGAAGATTATTCCTTTGGAGATACCTTGCATACTTTGAGGGAACATTTTCATTGGGAGAGTCAAGATTTCTCAGAATCAAAAAAGAGGCTTAGGGATTTTCTTCTTCTCCCTCAGCATAGACCTTTGGCCATACCTCCTGTATTAGACATTGTTGATGATGTATTTTCGGAATCAAGCATGACTCCAGATTCCTGACCTCCGGCTCCTAGAAAGCCAGACAGATATTACAGGGTTCTTGACTCACAAATTTTTATTCAAAAACCCTGCTGCTGATCCTGAAACTATCTCACAGGGTTCCAAAGGTGTAAAGGCCTCAACAGCTAAGAATCCTACCCCCTCTGATAGAGATTCCAGGGTTCTGGGTAGATGGGGAAAGAAGGTTTATATGTCTGGAACCTTGGCAATTAGGGCCTTAAACTGCCAGTTTCATATGCTTAAATATCAACAGCATGTTATGGGATTATTGAAACAGAAGATGATGTTGATTTCTGAATGTGTGGAAAATAAAGAATTACAGGAATTATTGCATGCAGCAGAACAGGTTGGAAAGCATACTTTGCAATGTGGTTTTGATTCTTTGGAGGCCTCCTGCAGGGCCGCAGGTACTGGATCTGTGATTAGAAGGCATGCCTAGCTCAAGGAGCAAAATTTGCCTGATCATGTTTAAGCTAAATTGTTGGATGCACCTTTACAGCATGATACTCTTGTTTAGTAATAAGGTGTAAGAGGTTTTAAAGAAAATGGAAGACAAACCTAAGTCTATGCAAACTGTAAAAGACTTCTTACAAATGCATCCACCAAGATTCAGTAGACACTAGCCTACAAATAAATTGGTCATTTCCTGTGTCTGACAGAGCTTCACGGGGCAAATCCAGGCACTCCAGATACCAATCACAAGATTCTTACAGGTCAAAGCAATAGGGTGCCTCTACCTCCAAATCTGGAGGAAATAAAGCACAACCCTACAGTAAAGAGTCTCAATGACTTCCCTCTGCCATCACCAAGCACTTATCGTTTGGTAGCCCCCTTAGGGGGAAAACTAGCACTTCATGCTCAAAATTGGCAGTTAATAACCCAGGACAAGTGGGTATTAAACATAGTATCCCTGGGATACAAATTTCATTTCCATACCTCGCCAATTCCAAATGGTTGGCCAGATCTGCCACAAAAATCAATGGGCAGAGGCACAGAAACAAGTTACATCCCTCATGGATATGGGGGCTATTCAGCCAGTACCAGTTGGTACCCAGAAAAGACCACGCCTGGTGCCCAATACTGGATTTATCCATCCAACCCATAAACCCTCTCCCATATCCTTTACCATACAATCCAACAATGGGACTATCATCTCCCCAGACTCCTATACTAAACTATTAGGAGTTACCATAGACAATAAACTTAGATTCAACATGCACATTAACCATACCATCAAAACAGTAAACAAGAAACTCGGGTCATTGTACAGGATTAAAACTTTCCTAACTCCAATTGCCAAAGTGGCCATTTCCCGCTCACAGCTTCTCTCTACCCTTCTCTATGCCTCTCCTGTGCTTACTAACCTTAACAAATCCGACCTAAACAAACTCTCATCTTGCTATAATCATATTGCCAGATTTGCAACTGGTATGCCATATAGAACTTACCACTGCACTAACCTAAAAAACCTAGGCTGGATAGAACTTCCTAACCTTCTCCAGATGAACCAACTCATAAAAGCTTTTAAAATTCTCAAACAACCTGATAACACTCCTGCACTGAAAAATTTCATTCTTCCTTATTCCAATCTAAGCTGTCTTCGCTCATCAAATAGGCAACTTGTCCAAACAATCAAATCCCATAACTCAGGGGGTGACTCTCTGTTTGCCAATGTCATTGGAAAAATATGGAACTCCCTCCCCTGTAACCTTACTCTTACTACCTTCCTGGACCAATGGTACCTAAAAAGTTTATGGAGTCAACATTGTCACAGTCTGGAAACAATGATTCCTCTCATTCCCCGCCAACAACAGGAGTTTCTTTGGTGGGCAGAGACATGTCACTAGAACATGTGACAGTCTTTCACTTTACCCCCTGCCAACCAAACCCTAACTACAGATGCATCAGACTATGCTTGGGGGGGCCCACCTGGCGGGGAGATGCATTCAGGGCATATAGATCCCAAAACAAATGCATCTGCATATCAACCAGAAAGCGATGTTAGCTGTTCAGAATGCCCTGACAGCCTTCAAGGATCTACTTCATCCAAAACAACTACTGATAAAGACGAACACCACGGTTATGTGGTACATAAGCAGGGGGGGCACACATTCCTACCCCCTTTGCAGACTAGCCATGGCATTTGTGGGACACAGCCTTGACTTACCAAGTACATCTTCAAGCTGAATTCCTGCCAGGAAAACAAAATACTCTGGCAGACCTAAGCAGAAACCTTATGGACCCTCAAGTGGAAACTGGATCCACAAGTCTTCAGCATGATAACAAAGAAATGGGGGAACCCAGACATGGATCTATTTGCCTCTCCCCATAATTATCAACTGGACAAATTCTGCACAAGGGCTTATCACAGACAAGCATGGAAAGTGGATGCCCTATCCTTCAGTTGGAAAAACCTTTCAGTCTACGCCTTTCCTCCTCTGCCTCTTCTTCCCAAGGTCCTACTAAAGGTCAGACAGGAAAAACCAAAATTGATTCTAATTGCCCCGGACTGGCCTCGCCAACACTGGTACCCAATCCTAATTATATATAATATATATATATATATATATATATATATATATATATATATATATATATATATCCTAATTATATATAATATATATATATATATATATATATATATATATATATATATATATATATATATATATATATTTGCTCCCCATTTGGGGGGCACCTGACATCTGGGGCAAGAAAAACTAAAGAAAATGGTGTCGGCTGCCTGTTTTATACCCCTGATGACCTGACGTCATGGAAGAGGAGACAGCAACCGACACAGGACCCAAGACTTTGATATTTAGGCCGACTGAGGGCAACCTGCCAGCAGGTTACCCAAATGTAATGATTGCAACAGTGAATACACTCAAACATCTACATTTATGTTAAGTGTACACAACTGTACTTTTCCTAAAGACTGACCCCCTTGTGACAGTCCTGGAAGCTGCATCCACGGCCTCGTACATAATTTCTTATGGCATGCTTTCTCGGTATCATTGAAGTCTATGCTAGATTGAGCCTGGAAGATTTTCTGGCATCATCCTGAAATGTGTTAATGTTGCTTTAGGATATGTTCTTGGAATTTTAAAATCTGAGTTTGGCATATAAATTCTTACCATATTTATATAGCAATTTGCTCTCTCCTTCATTAGGGAGCATATTCCAGCCTGAGCCAATTTAGCTCCTGTGACACATTACAGGGTCAATAAGTCAAGGTCATCAACAGGATTTTTATACAGAAATAATGAGAATCCTCAACCCCGTAAAACAGTCATATTTCTTTTTGATCTGACTGCAAGTATGTAGCATCGAAGACCACCAGAAATAATTCCTGAACTGGAGGAATGGCTTTCCATACCCGTTTTCTTGGAAGCTGAGGCTGTGTACTTGACATTTGAAATGTTCTCTCTGAAGGGACATAGTATCTCAGAAGGACAGGTCCTCTGGAGGTGAATCAGTAGACACTGTGTATTCCCTATTTGTGACATAGGACAAGGGAGATCTCCCTTTTCCCTTTGAAAGTCGGTATCATATTTTTAATTGCTGGAACCTGTGTTCTGAGAGACTGCATTCCAATCTATCTGCAAATGTACAGAGCTTGAGTATATGTTTTTGGTTTTAGAGTTTGTACTGTTAATTGTTGCTTAGATCTCTGATAAAACTGCCCCCCCCCCATTTTCTGCCATGTCTTCAGATGGTATAACTGTTTTTTTACAGCTTGTGTGTTATCTAACTCAAGGATCACTTGCATAAAATTAGACCTGTTAGTAACAGCCTGCATTTAATTGCTGGAGCCTGTGTTCTGAGAGACTACCTTCCAATCTATCTGCAAATATACAGAGCTGAGTATATTTTTTTGGTTTTAGAGTTTGTACTGTTAATTGTTGCTTAGATCTCTGTTGAAACTGTTTTGTCCCACCCACTCTCCCTATTTCTGGCTTGTAGTTTAAATTTGGTGGCTTCTGCAGTTGTCCGCCCCAGTGTAGATTTGATCTGGGACACTCATCCAGTCCCATCTCTTTACCACATTCTACCAAATAAACTCTTTCTGCACTTGCTTTTAGTCCTTTTTAATTTAATTGCATTTTTTTAAACTGTGTTTGGTTTAATATTGCTACATACTCAAGTGTGCTAGCTTGCACTGCATGTGAATTGTTTTTACTACTGTTTTAGCTACTTTTCTTTAAAAAAAAACTGTAAGCCTATTTCCTACCTTTTCTGTAACTAGTGTTCCAGATACAGATTTACTGTATCCTGGACTGTATGGGCTTCTGAGCCCCCCAAGCCTTTCTGTGTTGCCTTCTAGCTTATCAGTGGGAGTGATAAGTACTAGGTAACCTGTCTACCAGATAAGGGGTGGTTCTGGCCCACAAATTGCAGTTATTGGCCATTTGGGCAATCTCTTCTATCGCTCTCAAATTTCTGATTTGAAAGCCTGCATTTGCACTTGTTTCTGTCCTGTAACTCGTCTAGTGCAGATACAGATGTCCTTCAAGGATGCATCTGCAGTCCTAACAAATGGGTTGTCCTGCCTCAGGCAGCCCTTCGGTCGGCCGGATTCCAAAGTCTGGGTCTGGCCTCGGCTGATGTAGCACTTCACCCGACGTCATAGCTGCTGTTAATTGGGTATAAAGGCATCAGCCGACGCCATCTTCCTCAGTCTTTCTTGCCGCGTGGCGCCCGAAGCAGAAGCTGTTCGCAAGTGCCGGTCGGTCAGAACCAGAGATTGCTACTACCGAAGACTTCTAAAAAGCTAAGTACCCCGTTGGGGACTCTTTCTTGCCTCAGCCGATGTCAGAAAAAGTGAATAAAGATTTCCACTCTTACTGCCTACCTTGTTTAGGCCCAGACCATGACGTAGCAGCTTGTCTAGCCTGTGCTTCCTTCAACCGACGGACACTTGGGCGTCGGTCGGAGTTTGCAGAGGAGTTTTTCGGCTCCGCTTTTGCTTACAACATGCCGTCGGAGACTCCGACTTCACAATTAGCTAAAAAATGTAAGGAAAAGGACCGACACTCGCGGTCCGCGGTTTCGGCCGAAACCACGGTTAAGCCAACCGTGAGTGTCGCGGTTTCGGCTGAAACCGAGTCCTCGGTTCTTCCTTCGGCCGAAAGCTTGCCTCCTACAACCGAGGCCTCATCCAGCATGGCTGAATCTGCTACTGAAATTCCACCTGCTCTTACAGGTTCTCATGATTTATCAGATACTATCCCTTTAGATATATCTACTCCTGCAAGTGGAGCTGCTAGGCCCCCTGCATCCATGTCAATTAAGGCTTTTACCAGGGCTAAAGCAGCTAAATCAACAAAGACCGTGCCTGCTAAAACCCCCTCTCACAGGCCTAGCTCTAGTACTCAAATGCTTAGTCTAGCAGAGGATCTCATTTCTTTGATCAGGGGATCCCAGCCTCATCCTGACAGGGCCTCTCACCCCCCTCCTGAGAAGAGGCCTAGAGCAGAGCCCCCTGAGCCAGTTTCTACAGATTACTCCTCTGATGATTCAGATAATACAAATCCTCCAGAAGACCCTTACTCTCCATATGAGGACTCTGATGCAGAAGACTCCATTCCTTCTGCCTCGCCTCCTGAGGAATTTTCTTTTGGGGAAACCTTGCATGCTATGAGAGAACAATTTCAATGGCAGGGCCAGGATTTTCCAGACTCTAGGAAAAGGCTTAGGACCTTTTTACATTTGCCACAGCATAGGCCTTTAGCCATTCCTCCAGTACTTACAGTTGTGGATGATGCATTTAATGATGCTTGTACTGCTCCTGACTCTCTTCCTCCGGCCCCTGCTAAGCCCGACAGATACTACAGGGTTCCGGATACACATTATCACTTGTATAAGGCTCCTATTGCAGATCCTGAAACTATTTCACAGGGCCCCAAAGCTGTAGCAGCTGCCTCTGCCAAAACCCTCCCTCTGAAAGAGAATCTAGGGCATTAGAGAGATGGGGTAAAAAGTTTATACTTCTGCTACTCTTTCGCTAGGGCCTTAAACTGTCAATTCCACATGATTCAGTATCAGGAATTTATGTTAGATCAGCTAACTAAAAAACTGTCCTCGCCTGAACCTTTAGACCGCAAGTCCCTTCAGGAATTGGTACATAACACTCAGCAGGTCAGTAATCATTCTTTAAAATGCGGCTATGATGCACTGGAGGCTTCCTTTAGATCAGCTATGACTGGTACAGTGATCAGAAGACATGCATGGTTAAAAGAGCAATCCTTACCAGACCATGTAAAGTCAAAGCTCCTAGATGCTCCCATGGAAAAACACAGTTTGTTTGGCTCCCCTGCACAGCAAGTGTTGAAGAAGGTGGAAGAAAAAGCTAAATCTGTCCAGACAGTCAAGGATTTCTTACAGGTCCAGCCTCCTAGATTTAGTAGGAACTGGCCTTCCAAGAATTGGTCCTTTCCAGACACCACCAGAGCGCAGAGAGGCAGGAATAGGCGCCCAAGAGGCAGAGGTCAATCCAGAGGTGCCTGCAGGAGACGTCAGTGGCAGCCTAACAACCAGAGAAGTACTGCCACAGATCCAGCCACTACCACTTCCACAGGACAATCACAGTGACTTGGCTCTGAAACCGCCTACCAGGGAACAACTAGAAGCACCCTTAGGCGGAAAGCTAGCCTTATTTTCAGTAAACTGGCATTACAGGAGACAAATGGATTTTACAGACAATAGACAAAGGTTACAGGTTTCACTTCCATACTCTACCAAGGAAGAGAGGAATGCCAAACCTACCTCCAAACCAAAAGACAAATGCTCTACAACAAATAGACCACTTACTAAGGATGAGAGCTATAGAAAAGGTACCATCTATGGAACAAGGACAAGGATTTTACTCCAGACTTTTCCTGGTACCAAGAAAGGAAAACCAATGGAGACCTATTCTCGACCTGTCCGCTCTGAACACATATCTCATTGTTCCAAAATTCAAGATGCTGACCCTACAGCAACTTCTTCCCATGCTGGGCAAGGAGTCTTGGCTGGTAACTCTAGATCTCAAGGAGGCATACCTGCACGTCCCTATACGACCAAATTGCAGAAGATACCTCAGATTTCTTGCAGGATCAGAGCATTATCAATTCTCAGCATTGCCTTTTGGCTTATCTACTGCGCCCAGAGTATTCACGAAATGCCTGGCATCAGTAATTGCTCATTGCAGGCTTCAGGGAATTCAAATTTATCCATACCTGGACGACTGCCTGTTACAAGCGGACAACAAAAACAAATTAACAAAAGATTTGAGAGAGGTTATTCACCTATTGCAAGCCCTGGGATACACAGTCAACATAAAAAAGTCAAGGCTGATACCATCCCAAAGGATAACTTTCTTGGGTGCAGAACTGGACACATCAAACCAAATGGCATTCCTCACAGCAGAAAAACAGAAGCACCTACCACTCTATTTCATGGCATTAACAATGCAGAACCAGCTTGCAGCAAGGAAAGTCCTGCAAGCCCTGGGTTACATGGCATCCTGCATACTATTGATTCTACATGCCAGACTACATATGAGGAAGTTGCAATGGTACCTAAGGAATTTATGGTCTCAGCACAAGCACAGCCTAGAAACCCAAATTCCAATAATTCCATGCCTGAAGCAAGAATTCCGGTGGTGGGCTCAGGCCTGTCAATTGAACAAAGGACTGCCCTTCCACAGCCCTCACCCAAGCCAGACTATCACCACGGACGCCTCAGACCTCGGTTGGGGGGCACACATGGTGGACAAGTGCATACAAGGCTTATGGACTCAAGACCAGCTGAACCTACACATAAATCAAAAAGAGATGCTGGCAGTAAAGCAGGCAATTCAGACATTCAGACCGTTTCTTCAACAGGGTCATTTGATGATAAGGACGGACAACACCACAGTTATGTGGTATATCAACAAACAGGGAGGCACACATTCATATCCTCTATGCCGGATGGCAATGGACCTCTGGAATGTGGCCCTGAACCTCAACATTCAGCTCCAGGCAATATTTGTGCCAGGAAAAGAAAATATACTAGCAGACATCTTAAGCAGAACTACCACGGATGCCCACGAATGGATTTTGCATCCAGACATCTTCAAATCCATTACAAGGAAATGGGGACTACCAGAAATAGACCTATTCGCATCCCCACACAACCACCAATTGAAAAAATTCTGCACAAGGGCATACCACCCACTTGCTTGGAAGGTGGACTCCCTATCTTTCAGTTGGGAAAACCTGACAGCATATGCATTCCCACCTCTTCCTTTGATGCACAAAGTGCTACTGAAGATCAAAGAAGATCACCCAAGGATCATCCTGATAGCTCCAGACTGGCCGAGGCAGCATTGGTACCCGCTACTGAGGAGTATGTCTCGGGAACACGCATGGCCTCTACCTCTAGTTCCCTTACTGCTAACACAGAACAACTTCAAAACCCTGCATCCAAACTTGAAAACACTGCAGCTAGCTGCTTGGAACATTGCATAAGACAAAATAACCCAGATTTATCCCAAAGGGTTAAGGACATTATCTTGGAGGCTTGCAGACCCTCAACAAGAAAAACTTATTCAGCAAAATGGAAAAGATATCTCATTTGGAGTGCAGCAAAAGGAGAAAATGTATCACTGGCAAACATCGCTAACATCCTGGAATATTTAGCAGAGCTTTTCCACAATGGCCTGTCTTACTCCTCCATTAAGATTCATGCATCAGCAATTTCAGCAGAATACAACATGGATCCTCCAGTCTTTTCTCATCCTCTACTCAGGCAGTTCCTGAGAGGAATTAAAAATGTAAAGCCACCAAGGAAGCCAGCATTGCCTACATGGGACTTGAACTTTGTGTTAGAAAAGTTGACACTTCCCCCTTTTGAACCAGCAGCAACAGCAGAATTACAGTACTTATCTTGGAAAACTGCCTTCCTGCTTGCAATCACTTCAGCAAGAAGGGTTTCTGAATTACAGGCATTAATGGCAGTACAGCCCTTCCTTATCTTCCATCAGGATAGAGTGTCGTTGAGAACTAATCCTACTTTTATGACAAAGGTGGTCTCCAGGGTATCATTAAACCAAGCAATCCACCTACCTACATTCTTCCCCAACCCACAGAACAGGGGGGAAAGACTACTACATACCTTGGATGTGCATAGGCAATTGCGCTACTACCTGGACAGAACCAAGAACAATAGAAAAACTGACCAGCTTCTGGTAGCATATGCAACAGGAATGGAAGGAAAAGCAATTTCAAAACAGACAATCTCAAAATGGATAGGAAATTGCATTAGATTTTGTTACTCTTATCATGGAAAGACAACTCCAGAAAACATCAGACCTCACTCCACAAGGGCTACAGCCACTACTACAGCTTATTTACGAGGAGTGGCTACCAAAGACATTTTAGAGGCTGCTACTTGGAGCTCCGTGCATACATTTGCCAAGCATTATAATCTACCTTTATACTCCAGATCCCGAGCAGGTTTTGCCACTGCTGTTTTGCAAGGGATCTTAACTACATCATAATCTTCTTAGTACCTCCTCCCCCAGTTTGGCTATGGTATTCTACCCATTTGTTAGGACTGCAGATGCATCCTTGAAGGACATAGTACAGTTTTGTACCTACCATAAATGTAGATGTCCGAGAGGTATGCATCTGCAGTCAGGATTACCCACCCTCCTTCCCCTCTGTGGTACTCCTAGGGTATTTGCCCATCTTGCAGCTAGCTGGGGGAATCTATTATGGTGTATTTGTTTGTATATATGTATATACATGTTTATTTTTATTTGCTCTCTATTGTTTGGAAACATTTGCATTTATCCAAATTTAGCCTTCCTAGAGGGCACCTGGCATCTGGGGCAAGAAACACTGAGGAAGATGGCGTCGGCTGATGCCTTTATACCCAATTAACAGCAGCTATGATGTCGGGTGAAGTGCGACATCAGCCGAGGCCAGACCCAGACTTTGGAATCCGGCCGACCGAAGGGCTGCCTGAGGCAGGACAACCCATTTGTTATGACTGCAGATGCATACCTCTCGGACATCTACATTTATGGTAGGTACAAAACTGTACTATTCTTAGTTTTAGCACTTAAATTTGCTTATTCGTCCTCAGCACTTGTTCAGAACTTGTAAGCACTAAATAAGCTACTAATTACTATAGCACACAACCTTCCTCATTACCTAGAGGAAAACAGTTTTTGTACTTTTCCCACTTGCTTAGAGAAAAATAGCTCTTGTACTCACTCTCCTCACTTACCTAGGGGAAAATAGTTTTTATTCAGGCATGTCCAAGGGTCAGCTCCCAGTGTTCTCTCCTGTCTATCTGATTAATCTGGGCATCGTGAGGCAGTGTAGAAATTGCATCATGTACACAGACAACCCTCTCCTCCTACCACCCAACACTACAACCTATGAGAGATGCACTTATCTAGCCAAACTGGAGGTAAAGCTCTCTCCAACCAAGACTGAACTTGATTGCATCATGTACACAGACAACCCTCTCCTCCTACCACCCAACACTACAACCTGTGAGAGATGCACTTATCTAGCCAAACTGGAGGTAAAGCTCTCTCCAACCAAGACTGAACTTGACAGTCATGAGGAGAAGATGAACATTTACACCAAACCACATTCATCACAGTCTCACTAAGTCTGCACCACCAAAATCCACACACAGTAACACAAAAACATTCGCAGAGGCTCTCAATAATAATGTGTCTAAGCAACAGAGACCTCCAAAGTAGAAACGCAAGCAACCTCCATCCCCCAACACAACCCAAATGACACATAGCCCACAGACTCAGTGTGCAACTCAACCACAGCCAATAAGGCAAAACAACGTACCCAACACACTAGTCATAGGTGACTCTCTAGTCAGGCACACTGATGTCCCACTCACCACTCTAAACAAGGAGGTTACCGTCAGCTGCCTGTTGGGTGCCAGGATCCACCACATAACCCACGCACTCAGGTCACTCCACAAGTACAAATATGACTCTTTCTCCTTGTCAATGTTGATGTGAATGACCTAAGACGTACCTCCCTGGACTACATGAAAAGAGACATGGAAGAGCTCTCCGATCTTGCAGCCCAGACAGGTATGACCATAGCCCTGAGTAGCATTCTGCCATCGCCCAGAATGATACCGCAGTACAAGGACAAAATGATTGACTTCAACAATTGGCTAAGCTTCTGGTGTCATTCTAAGGGGATCCAGTATCTGTCTGCTTGGCATGACATGGTTGACAGACCATGATGCTTTACCACAGATGGCCTGCATCTGTCGCCCCTGGGATTCCGAATACTGGCTAAGGCTCTTGCTGCCCCTATAGTGCCTTTTTTAGGCAAGGTCCAAATGACAAATTCGCCATCGTAACAGGAACAGGCAAGCAAAAACTGAGGATAATGCTACTTAATGCTAGAAGTCTAAATCTCAAAATGCACTCACTCAAGGCACTCCTTAAAATGGAGAACATCGATATCTGTGCAGTGACTTAGACCTGGTTCAAGGCTCCAGAGAGCACCCCTGCACTACCAGGCTATAACTCATACCACACTTTTCAGCCATGTAACCTGGACCAAAACACCAAAGGCGGAGGTGTGTCCAAATTCATTAAGGATATCCACACCTCCAGGTTAGTTGCTCAGCATAATGCATCTGAGGTTATCCAAGTGCAACTAACTCTGGGCAAAACTGCAATCCAAATTGTAGCTTGCTACAGATCCCCCACCATGCCCCAGGATTCCCACTCCTCTTTTCTTTATGTACTGGAAAATGTTAGGGTTCAACCAAACACCCTAATAATGGGCGACTTCAACTACCGCACCATTAGCTGGGAAAACTACTCGTGTACCAACTCCTTAGTTCAACGCTTTCTGGAATTTATAAACTCCAATGCCCTGGATCAACTTATCCACACCCCCACCAGGGGCAACAATATCCTAGTCATTACCAACATGAGTGACCGGTGTTCCACACCTGAAGTCAACTCCTCGTTGGTCCGATCTGACCATAAGCTAATCACCCTTGATATCCACATCCCGCCCCCACCCCCCATTAAGGAGACCACGGTAAAAAAATTTCTCCAAAGCCAACTTCAAGCTTCTTAAGACAGAAGTGGTGAAATTCATGACACCCATGCAGATGGACAATACAGTTACAACTGCTGAATCCTATACAAATGCACTCTATAAGCACTTACACGAGTGCATGGATCGTGTTATCCCAAACAGAACCAAGATGCTATCCTCCAAAAAAAGGAAGCCAATCTGGTGGTCCCCTGCCATAAACAAACTGTACAACAGAAGGAAGAAACTGTTGCAAAAGAGAGTAAAATGCCATGAGTGGAGGAGCTCCCTGGTCAGCCTCAGTAAAAACCTGAGATCCCTTATAAGATCCTCCAAAGCTAGCTACAAAAACAAAATCACCACTAATTCTAAGGACAACCACAAAGCATTCTATAGCTATGTCAAGAATCTCGATGGCAACACCCAGATCTGCTCTGAGTTGCAACACAACGGCACGAAAATTACAGAAACAACTGATATTGACAACATCCTGGCAGATAGGTTCAGTACTAACTTTACCCCCCCACCCCCTAAAGGGCCCATAGCTATACAGGAAGAATGCAGAGTCCCTGTAATCACAACTACGCAGGTAAAAGCTGCACTCTCTAAAGCCAAAGACACGGTATCTATGGGACCGGACAACATCCCAGGCTGCATTTTACATGAACTTCAGAACAAACTGGCTCCCCACTTAAGCACCATGTTTCATAGCCTCGCATCAGGCTTTGTGCCCACTGAATGGCACACAGCAACAGTTATCCCACTCCACAAAGGGGGAGCCACCACTGATCCTGGGAACTATCGACCTATTAGCCTGACAAGCCTGGTCTGCAAGGCCATGGAACATATCATCATGGAACTCATAAAAGACATTGGTAACCTCCAAACTCTGCATCCCACCCAGTTCGGGTTTGTGAAAGGCAGATCATACGTCCTGAACCTGATTGACTTCTTTGAGGCAGTCACCAAAGACGTAGATGAGGGTAAGGTGGTTCACACAGCTTATCTTGACCTCGACGAGGCTTTCGACACCATCCCCCATTCTGGAATTATAGCTAAACTCACTAAACTAGGTATAAATCCCTACGTCACAAGATGGGTTGCCAACTGGCTCACTGACAGAACCCACACTTTAAAAGTTGCAGACTCCAAATCTGACCTCAAAGCAGTGACAAATGGAGTACCACAGGGTTCCGTCCTGGGACCTCTCCTGTTTGGTATCTACTTCTCTGAAGTACAGGCTAACACAGAAGGCCTCTGGCTAACAAAGTTCGCAGATGACTGCAAACTAGGAGCCACAGTTAAGTCCCCAAATGATGTGGACATCCTACAGAAGGGCCTCGCTGAGACAGATGCTTGGTGTCAGAGCCATGGCCTCAAGCTCAATGCCAAAAAGTGCAGTATCATCCCCTTGGGTAAAAACTCTGTACCCATGAATTACCACATAGGCAGCAATCTACTTAACACTGAATGTGGGATAAGAGACCTTGGGACCCAGTTGGACAGTAGTCTCTCCTTTGATAGTCACATTGCCACAGTAGGTAGGAAGTCCTATGTGGCACACCTCATCATAATAGGGTTCTCATCCAGGAAAAAAAGAGTCATTGTTCCCTTCTACTCAACACTCATTAGACCCATTAATAGAGCACAACGCCCCTTTTGGAACAAACAAGACATCTGCAGCAGCTGGAAAGGCCACAGAAGTACCTCACAAAGAGGATTACTGGCCTCAAACAAATGCCCTACACTGACCATCTCAAAAAAACTCCAGCTTTACTCCGTAGCATATCGTCTTCTCCAAGGTGATCTCTGCCTAACATATAAAGCTATGTCAAACCCAGAGCTGTTGGACATGCTACACCTAAAGAAATCCCAATCCCTCCAAGCTACACACTCTAGGGACCTAAACCTTATCACAATAAACAGGACATGCTGGAGGGATAGATTCCTGTCCCAGAGACTTCCCATACTCTGGAACAGGCTACCCATATATGTCAAGCAAAGTTCTTCATTAGCACTCTTCAAGAAATATCTTGATGAGTGGATGGGAAATGGGAAATACACCCCGGGGATCACTTCTGTGTCCCTGCTTGAGAGAGGCACAGGAAAATAACTTTCTCGGGTGGCGTAAGCCAAGGAATCTTGTTGGCTAGGCTTACATAGGCCCTTGGGCCAATAGCCTAGTACCTACCTATGAACATAGAGGGCTATGATGGCTTAGGTTGCAATTTCAGGAACTGCAGCAATCTCTGAAACAGATTAGCTCAATCTTGTGAGGGAGGAAGGGGGAGGGCAAAGAGCCGATGACCCAACAAGTGGCAGCCTGGGCTTAGTTGAGGTCTGAGTCTCACGGTAGTTAAGATGGTGGGCAGCTTCTAGAGATTTTTCAGCCTGAGACAGGATATCTCACAAATGTATTTTTTGACAATGACAATGGGGTTACCACCCTCCCCTTAATTAATAATGAGTCACCAATTAGGAGTGGGCATATCTTCATTCACTGCCATATATTCCAGTACTTCTTTGCTCCAGTAACATGTGTTCGAAGATAGCCATCTAACAAACTCTGAGGACAGGTCATCACCTTCTAACAAACTGAGGACAGGTCATCAGATGCCACTGCTAAAGCAGATGGCAGGACGTGGGAATACGCATGTGCCTATGAGGTGGTTATGTCCACAGACCTACAATTTTATCGTATATATTATTCTGAATTTGTTGACAGGGTTACAGCACGGATCATTTCTGACCAATTTCAGTCTCATAGCAGGGTCAATAAAATGACCACAATTGCAAGGTGTACAGAAGTACATTCACAAATGATTAATATGCAAAGAATACAAAAGTACACACAGAGTGATATCAATATATTAATATACAATATGTACAAAAGCTTGAGTTGCATTAGATGCCAGCTATATGAGATTTGTATACAGAAGCTTGAAGTGGGAGAAAGCAACATCCATTGGAAGTCACTGGATGAGATAGAGTAGAGAAGAGATAAAGTTTGACTTTAGGTTATTTGACTAAAGGGTAGCAGGTACATTTTGCTCAATTACCTACAAGAGATTTTAGCAGTACTCGGAACCTGAAATAATATGTGATGTTTTTAAGTTTGGGTGGGAAGGATTCCTAGAGTTTGGAACCTATAATTGACGAGTATGGTCAGAGGCATGTAGTTTTGAAAGTGGGAATTGTGTAATAGCACCAGTGTGACTGAGGCTTTTGATGTTGTAGATGGGGACTTATCTTAAATGTTTTGAGGTTAAGAGAGGGACAGAGTGCTTAACCAGGAGCCAATTTACTTTTTCTAGTGTTATAATGTGGTGTTCATTTCTGGGGAAGATGTGTGATAAATCTAAATATTTTGTTTTTTTAGTGACCAGATGGTAATGGAATTTTTAGCAGATGCTGCTGAAAGAAGAGGGAGGATGAATTTGAGTTGGAGGAGGAAGATTCCTTTCCCTTTTGCTGATATGGTGGGGCATGAGAGAAATGGGGATATTCTGGCGTCTAGAATAGAAGGATTTGATTTTTGTGTGTGTTTTATCGGTGCATGTTGAAATTTAGAGAGGAGTCTAACCACAGTCCAAGGTACTTGAAGGAAACTTGCTCTGAGGGAAGTTGTAATTGTAGATTGTTATCTTAGGGAATCTGTTGAGATTCTGTTTGTTTGTCCTAGATGTATTTAGGAAGAGTCATTTACTGTCACTCCATTCACTAAGGAATTGGAAGTCAGATTGTAGGTCCTGCTGTAATTTTAGCTAATGAATGTTAGAGTGGTAAAGAACCATTTCATCATTGTGTAATAGAAGAGGAAGGTCCAGTGAAAGTTTGTTAGTGTAGGTAAAGAATAGCAGGAGAGCAACCGTGGAATTCTGAGGTACCCCTTAATGTAGAGGAGAAATGTGGGAGGTACTAAACTTATCAACTGTGAAATTCCAATTTGCCAGCTAGCTTTGGAACCAAGGATGGCATCTGGACTGCATAGATCAGTCAGGTGTATTAACAGGGAAGAGTGGTTACCCAAGTCAAAGGCTATAATGAGGCCTATGACAGTGGTATCTGATAACATCCCTTTTTATATTGACCCAAGAATGTCTTCTGCAAGTGGCCAAAGAGCTGTGGAAGTGCTCTTCCAAGAGCAGAACCCATGTTGCTTGTTCAAATGAATGTCATATTTAGTGACATGGGGTGTCTATGGGGTGGAGGTAGACAATTTTTCAAAGATCTTGCACAAAGTTGGAAGGATGGACATGGATTGATAATGAGAAATAGTGTGGGATATTTTTGTTTGTGAAGTGGTTTTAGTATGGCCCCTTTTCAGATATTCTGCATAATGGTGGTAAAAAGAGATTAAGGATGTGCTGTAAGCGGCAGAATGCCTTTCTTGTCAGGGTTCCTCAAACAATTGCAGAGGTCATTAAAGTGTTGGTAGAAATCTTCTGCTGATAAAAGAGGAAGTAGTCTCAGATGAGTGGGAAGGTTACTTCCAGTGAGGTTAGTGACTTCTTTCCAAATTTTGAGGGGCTGTATTTGACTGATTTTTCAAATATATTATGGATAGATGTCTTTTCATGGCTTTTTTGGCTATGTTTCTTAGGTTGGTGCACTTTACGTGTCTTCTTGGGTGGAATTAGATTTCATTGACTGTCCAGATTCATTCCTAAATATGAGGTGGGATTTTAACATGAGATAGCTACTTAGGTTTGTAATTGAGCAGCCTAGAGATTAAGGAAAAGGAATAGTGTTGAGAGGAAATTCTGTTTGAAAGGTGTTCAGCAACTTTGGGTCTGTGGTATTTAGAAATGGTGACTCTTCAAGGGCAGTGAGTGTAATTGTACATTTGGATAGGTTGACAGTGGATTTTGATCTAGAGAGATGTTTGGGGCTAGTATTGGGAGTAGGACATAGAATAGAAAAGCTAATGGGGCAGTAATAACCCAGTGAATGGGATTGAATTATAATGTTGCAGATAGTGCTGGGAATGTTGGCGATGATATGAAGGAGGGAGTGGTTGGAGGTTGTAAGGTTGGGTCTGGTGGTGTGCTTGACTAGTTGAATAAGTTGTTTGGTAATGAAGTCGTGACCTCAAGGTTAATGTTTTAGAAGAATAATGTTTCCTAGGAGTATTGTTTATGCTGTGGTTTCTGTTATGTAAAATTACTTGAATGGCACTTTTGAATTTATCTAGAGAGGAGGTGGAGAGATATGTCACTGCTATTTGGATATCAATTTGGAACATTATACAGGCGGACCAGGATATAGTTAAAATATTGGGAACGCAGCCAATATTTGTTAACAAAATGGAGCGTAACATCAAGAGTTATCTAGAAAGAGGTGGCATTACTAAGAATTTGACCCATAGAAACACTACTAAGTGCAGTAGTTGCAAGCAATGTTATGCTATTTTAGAGGAAGGAAGCATTATTTTAGAGAATGTTAAGACAAATTTAAGATTCATACAAGGCAACTGCAACACAAGATGGGTAATATACCTAGCTACATGTATAGCCTGTTCTGGATTCTACATAGGAAAAACAGAGAGAAAATTTAATAAACGCATATACGCACATACAGTATAAAGACCAAGGATGTTAACGCCCTATATAGACGTGTTAAAAAATTTAGAGATAGACACCTTTTTAAATTTACCATCCTTGACCGTGTTCAAATAGACCCTAGAGGGGGAGGCTATAAAGGAATATTGTCTTATAAAGAAAACTGGTGGCAGTTATATACAGATGCCTCCAATGCACCAGGATTGAATGACTATACCACCATTAAGCCAATTTTACAACTTACATAATTATTAATTACTATTTTTATAATTTGTGAAAACTATGGATTTCAAGTGTCATAAGATTTTAGATAAATTGGTGTATTAGTATATTATTTTTACGACAGGGAGAATGAGTTTTTTGTTCCTTGCCATTTATTCAAGTTTTATGGCATTTCACACTATTAAGTGTGTTTGTTGTGTTTTATTGTGCATGTTGCTTTAACGCAGCACTTTTTTGACACCAAAGAGGTTATTTAAATGAGTTTATTACATTTTTATGGAGTTCTAATGAAGCTCGCAGTATAGCGAGTGAAAGCGCTTAACTTTTTGGATAATAAATTCTTGATTTTATTTATCTGTTCTATTTCCGTTTTTTTGTGACTGTTCATTGTGGTTGGCGTGTCAAGGCACAGGGGATCAGCATTTATTACATTTGGTTCTATTTGGATATCAGTAGTGCTGGGTAAGAAAGATCTCTGCTAGGAACCAGTTTGGCTGAGATTTAAGGCTTGAGTAATGAGTTTTAGTTTCAGTTGAAATTTATATTCAGGTAGGGTAACCACTCCTTTTGTATTGCTCAAAGGGAATCTTCTTCAGACTCCCTGATCTCCTTGGGCTTTGCTTCTTTCCTTTTTAGAGTAGGCATTCATGAAACTAGTATTAGAGTCCAATGACATGGAGGGCTTAATTAAAAAGGTCACTAGTCTCTTCAGGTAGTCCTGGATGGCCAGGTGTCCTGTCCTAATAGTCTTAAAACCTGGACAAATACAGCAGCCACTAACATTGTGCTCTAAGCCAAAACAGTAGACACAATGATTATGGCTGTCTTTAAATGAAACCTGACATCATTTGCAAGTGTACTTGGTTTAACTGTGGTGGTCATACCAGACACCTTTGTGCAGGACAGATGCCACACAGGCAATTCCACACTTTTACTTGACAAAACTAGGCAGAAATGTTAAGTAAAAAAAGAAGAAAAAAGAAAGGTGTCCATTGTTCAACTCTTTGGATATAGCCTACACCATATGGACTAATGAAAATACTTTTTTTTTTTTTCTTTTTTTTTTTTTTACTGAATATGGAAATAAAGAACTACGGATGTGCATTTTACCTTTATAACAAGTATATGGGGACATGAGTTAAGGTGACATCAGCACAGCTGTGAAAGAAGAGGTGCAACTCTGCAAGCCTGGGAAGCCTAATAACTGTTTAAGCACGCTAATATTCTCTACCAATATTGGACCATACCTCTAAAATGCTTTGAAAATATATAGCAAAATATGTCATGACACTCATCTAGAGAATGTATTTGGTAATTTTACATATGAAGATGTCTACATAGGTTCATAGGTGTTTACTAGGCTAATGATCACAAGGGCCTTTTTAAGCCTAGCCATGCATCCCAGATCTCTTGAGTTCTGATACCCTTGATAATACTAAGCTTGTGCCTGGGAGACTAACCATTTACAGGTTGCCTGTGACCATTGGAGACATAGGTGCCAAACCAGGGATGAATTTCCGGTTTCTCATTCAATTGTCCAAGTTGCACTTGAATTGGTTAGGAAGCAGCATGGATGGGGAGCCTGTTCCACAAACAGAGTACTCTCTAGGATACATACCTCTCTCTCCATCAGGTCCTATGTATATCACAGGCAATGTTTAAGTCTGTAAAATGGGTAATTATGGTGTTTGTTTTGTGGATATGCACAAGGTCCATCAGAGTGAGGTCTGACAATGCTCTGTATGCCAGGTATAGATCTCCCCTCAAAAGCCTGTAGGAGACGGAATACAGGGATAGGGTCTTGAGGCGGTCTGCAGAGGACATTTTACTTATGCCCTGTATTCTTTTAGTGAGGAACCTCTGTGGATGTTTCATTTGTTGGATATGCCTGGTTAGGTACATACCAAAGGGGACATTGTACTCAATGATAGGTCTAATGAATGCAGAATACAGTGGAACAATGACTTCCTTGGACTTAGATGCCATACCTTTGTTTAAAAGTTGCACAACATAGAATGATTTCCCCACCACTGCAGACATGTGATGATCAAAGGCTAGATTACTATCTGTGTGTGTCCCTAAGTCCCTGACTACTGGGTCAACTCTGAGGGATGTGTTGTCAATACGATAGTTACCAAGAATAGATGACTTCCCAAAGGATACTATTATGCATTTCTTGGCATTTAGTTTTAGTCCATGAATCTGACACCAGTTGCTTTTCTGTGTCAGCCCCTCCTGAAGAACATTTGTGCCAGTGTGAGATTCAGTAACAGCTCCTAATTTGCAATCATCTGCAAATTTAGTCATTCAGAGACCACTGACATTGGCCTTGATTTCTGAGAAGTAAATGCCAAAAAGGAACGGTCCAAGGACTGATCCCTGAGGGACTCCACTTGTGACTGGCATCTTTGTAGAGGTGGACTCCCCAATTCTAACTTCCTGGGTCCTGTTTCTGAACCAACTGGCTATCCACCGGGTGACATATGGATTTGTACCTAACCTCTTGAGTTTGTCAACAATACCAGAGTGGGGTATTGAGTCAAATGCCTATGGCCAGGTCAAGGTAGGCAGTGTGAATGACTTTTCCCCTCATCCATTACTTTGCTGACATTCTTGAAGAAGTCCACCAGGTTGAGTAGGCATGATCTGCCATTGACTAAACAAATTGCGTTGGGTCCAGTGTCTGGAGGTTTACTATATCTCTGATCATCTGCATGATCATTCTTTCCATGACTTTGCATGTAAGAGTAGTGAGACTTATGGGTCTGTAGTTTCCAGGGTCTATAGATGACCCACCTTTGTGCAGAGGGATGATTGCTGCCTTTCTCCATTCATGAGGCATAAAGCCTGTTTGGAGGCTACAGTTAAATGGTTATTCCAGAGGCCATGATAGGTCACATCTCATGCTATTTAAAAGGCAACCTGGGATATTGTCTGGGCCCAGTGATGCAGTGATGTTCGTGCATACAGCTGCAGTCATAACAGATGGGGTTATCCTGCCGTCAGGCGGGTCCTCGGTCGGCCGAATTCCAAATTCTAGGTCCGGCGTCGGTTGTCGTCGCTTCTTCCCTGACGTCGGTGCGTTAGGGGTATAAGAGGCAGCAGACGCCATTTTCTTTAGTCTTTCTTGCCGCGCGGTGCCCGAAGCAGAAGCAGTTCGCAAGGGCCGGTCGGCCAGCTCCTGAGATTTACGAAAGTATTTCAGCCGAAGTCTTCTTGAAAGCTAAGTACCCCGTTGGGGAAACTTTTCTTGCCTCAGACCGATGTCAGACAAAGTTAATAATTGCATTTCATGTGGGAAGCAAATACCGCATAAGGATTTCCACTCTTTCTGTATACCTTGCCTAGGCCCAGACCACGACATCTCAGCCTGCCGTTTTTGTGCTAGATTCAATAAGCGCACTATTAAGCGTCGGGCGGAGTTCGCCCTTCAAGTTTTTGGCAAAAATTTAATTATATTATGTTGTCGGATACTCCAACTCCAGTTTTGAGCAAAAAACGCAAAGATAAGGACCGACACACGAGGTCCACACCACCTACTGAAACCACGCTAAGGCCGACTACCGGTTCTCTGGTACTCAGAGAGGTGCCTACGCTGCCCCTGAGTACCAATGATAATGCATTACCGGTGTCTTCAATACCCGAGGTCGCAGGCTGTTCGGCCCCCATTCCTACTACAGATCCCGACGCCACTCCTGGCGGGGAAACTCAGAATTTAGACAGGCCTGCCATTTCTCAAGGGGTCTTCAGGCCTTCCTCCTTCTCTATTAAAGCCTTCACTAAATCTAAAGCAGCCATGAAAACCAAAAAACAGGTTCCTCAGACCCCCTCTCAAGGCACCATGCCTAAAAAACAGATGCTTAAAATGGCTGAGGATTTGATTACTCTTATCAGGGGTTCTCATCCCCCCTCTGACAAAAGGTCCAGATTAGAGGAAGACTACCCTTCCTCAGATCAAGCTTCTATTACCTCAGAACTATCTGAGGACCAGGATTATGCCTATTCTCCATTCGAAGACTCTGATGCTGAGGAGTCTATTCCCTCGGTCTCCCCCCCTGAGGACTTCTCTTTTGGGGAAACCCTGCATGCATTGAGGGAACACTTTCACTGGGAAGGCCAAGATTATTCAGATTCCAAGAAAAGGCTCAGGTAATTTCTTCTGCTCCTCCAGCATAGGCCTCTGGCTATCCCTCCTGTTTTAGATATATTGGATGATGTGTACACAGAGGCCAGCCTTAATCCTGATTCTTTGCCTCCAGCTCCTGTTAAACCAGACAGGTATTACCAGGTTCCTGATTCTCACCAGTTCCTATATAAAAGCCATACTGCTGACCCAGAACCAATTTCACAGGGTCCCAAGGGAATTAAGGCCTCTACTGCTAAAATTCAGAGAGAGATTCCAGAGCTTTAGAAAGGTGGGGGAAAAAGGTGTACACCTCGGCCGCTTTAACCATGAGGGCATTAAACTGTCAGTTCCATATGTTAAAGTATCAACAGTTTTTGATATCTCAGCTGAAAAGCAAGATGACACAACCAGAACAACCAGATTTAAAAGAGTTGCAGGATTTGTTGCATGGTGCAGAGCAAGTAGGTAAACATACCTTGCAGTGTGGTTTTGATGCTTTAGAGGCCTCATGTAGAGCTGCTGTTACGGGGTCTGTTATACGTAGGCATGCTTGGCTCAAAGCGCAAACCTTACCAGATCATGTCAAAGCTAAATTATTAGATGCACCTCTTCAAAAAGACGTATTGTTTGGTGTTAAAGCTGAGAAGGTGCTAAAGAAAATGGAGGAAAAAGCAAAATCAATGCAAACAGTGAAAGATTTCCTGCAGGTACAGCCTCCACGTTTCAGCAGAAACTGGCCTTCAAACAATTGGTCCTTTCCAGCCATGGACAGACCTCAAAGGGGCAGATACAGGCACCCAAGCGGCAGAGGGCAACCTTAAGGATCCTTCAGAGGCAGACAGTGGCAAGCACCAACCCCAAGAAGTGGAGAAGATAGATCACAGTCTTTTAGAAAACGGACACAATGACTTCCCCCTACACCTGCCAAGCAAAGCTTTAATGGCAGCACCTTTGGGTGGAAAATTGACATTATTCTCAAAAAATTGGCATATTGTTACAAAAGACAAATGGATTCTGGACATTATAGACAGAGGCTACAGGTTCCACTTTCACACCCTTCCAAAAATGAGAGGCATGCCAAACCTGCCACAAAATCAAAGGGCAGAGGCACAAAAACAAGTTTCAGCTCTCATAGACATGAAAGCAATTCAAGAGGTACCTGCAAAAGAACAAGGTCAAGGGTTTTATTCCAGACTGTTCCTGGTACCGAGGAAAGACCAAGATTGAAGACCTATCTTAGACCTATCCATCCTAAACACATATCTACAGGTGCCAAAATTCAAGATGCTCACATTACAGCAGCTTCTTCCCATGCTGGGCAAGGAGTCTTGGCTGGTAACACTGGACCTCAAGGAGGCATACCTGCATGTCCCTATCAGACAAGATTGCAGAAGATACCTCAGATTTATTGCAGGTTCAACCCATTACCAATTCTCTGCATTTCCCTTTGGCTTATCTACTGTGCCCAGAGTGTTTACGAAATGCTTGGCATCAGTAATCGCCTTCTGCAGACTACAAGGGATACAAATCTACCCATATCTGGACGACTGCCTGATGCAAGCGGACAGCAAGGGCATACTACTGCAGCACCTAGCGTTTGTAATAAAACTGTTGAACTTCCTGGGATACACAGTCAACAAAAAGAAATCAAAACTAATACACTCTCAACAAATAATCTTCCTGGGTGCCAGCTTGGATACAACCACCCAGATGGCCTACCTCTTGCCAGACAAGCAAGGGCAACTGTCTCAATACTTCAGAAAAATGGCAACTTACACCAGGCTAACTGCAAGGAAAATCCTGCAGGCTCTGGGATTCATGGCATCTTGCATCCTACTAATCCCATGTGCAAAGCTGCATATGAGGAAACTTCAATGGTACCTGAAAAACTTATGGTCTCAACACAGCCACAGCTTGGAAACAATTATCCCACTCATTCCATGCCTTCAAAAGGAATTTTTGTGGTGGACTCAAGCATGCCAAAGAAACACAGGTCTTCCTTTGTGTACCTCCAGCAACTCAAATCATCACAACAGACGCCTCAGACTACACCTGGGGAGCACACATGACAGATCATTGCATTCAGGGAAAATGGACCCGAAAAGAGAAGCACCTCCACATCAACCAAAAGGAAATGCTAGCCATGCAAAAGGCTATTATGACCTTCAAAGACCTACTGCATCCAGGCCAGCTATTGATAAGAACAGACAACACCAC
The DNA here is from genome assembly GCF_019279795.1 of Protopterus annectens. Classification (NCBI taxonomy): domain Eukaryota; kingdom Metazoa; phylum Chordata; order Ceratodontiformes; family Protopteridae; genus Protopterus; species Protopterus annectens. The sequence continues at coordinate 1,677,025,530 of NC_056741.1, forward strand.
AGTGATGTGGTACATAAACAAACAGGGGGGAACTCATTCATACCCCCTGTGCAGACAAGGCATGACCCTATGGAACACAGCACAGGAATTGCAAATTCAGCTGCAGGTACAATTCCTGCCAGGGAAGGAAAAAACACTGGCAGACAACCTAAGCAGAAATATGACAGATCCACACGAATGGAAGTTGCATCCTCACCTTTTCACAAAGATAACTCAGGCATGGGGAGAGCCAGACATGGATCTCTTTGCTACCCACAGAAATTGCCAGTTGAAAAAATGTTGTTCAAGGACCTATCATCCACAGGCCTGGAAAGTGGACGCACTTTCCTTCAATTGGGCAACACTGACAGTCTATGCCTTCCCACCTCTTCCTCTGCTGCCCAAAGTTCTATTAAAAGCCAGAGCAGAGAGGCCGAAAATGATTCTCATCGCTCCAGACTGGCCAAGACAACACTGGCATCCGCTCCTGAGGAGCCTGACACACACCCCACCATGGATCCTACCTCTAGTCCCTCTTCTGTTGTCCCAGCACAACTACAAAACCCTTCATAGCCATCTCAAAACTCTAAATCTAGCTGCATGGAGAATTCCTTGATTTCCCAACAGTTTCTCCTCTCCAAGGAGGTGCAGGATGTCATCTTGGAGGCCAGAAGACCTTTGACTAGAAAGGTTACTCCGCCAAATGGAAATGATTTTATGCCTGGAATCTCGAAAAGGGACAGAATCCTTGGGTAATAAATATACCTCAAATTTTGCAGTACCTAACTGAGATGTTAAACAATGGACTTTCCTTCTCCTCCATCAAGATCCACGCTTCAGCCATTTCTGCACAATACAACACAGATCCTCCATTATTCTCTCACCCTCTCTTAAGGCAGTTCCTCAGAGGGGCAAAGAATATAAAACCCCCAAGGAAACCACCAGTCCCTGCTTGGGACCTCAACTACGTATTGGAAAAGCTGACCCTTCCTCCCTTCGAGCCAACTTCTTCAACAGAGTTACAGTACTTATGGAAAACAGCCTTTCTTCTGGCTATCACCTCAGCACGCAGGGTTTCGGAGCTACAGGCCCTCATGGCTGTGCAACCATTCATCATTTTCCATCAGGACAGAGTTTCCTTGCGAACCAATCCTACCTTTATGCCAAAGGTAGTATCCAGTGTAGCTTTGAATCGGACTATCCACTTACCTACCTTTTATCCTAGTCCACAAAACAAAGGGGAAAGACTACTACATTCCTTGGACATTCACAGACAACTACGTTACTACTTGGACAGAACAAAGCCATTCAGGAAATCTGAGCAACTCTTTGTGTCCTATGCTGTAGGTGCTCAGGGAAAGGCTTTTTCCAAACAGACAATTTCAAAATGGATAGCCCACTGCATACGCTTTTGTTACTCATTTCATGGAAAAACTGTGCCTGCATGCATCAGATCCCACTCCACCAGAGCCACAGCTACCTCTGCAGCCTTCCTCAGGGGGGTCCCTACCAAGGACATTTTGGAAGCAGCCACCTGGAGTTCAGTGCACACTTTCTCCAAGCACTATCACCTCCCACTATACTCAAAATCTAGAGCGGGCTTTGCCACAGCAGTCCTGCAGGGCATCCTAGCCCCTCCTAGTTCCACTTAGTGCCTACCACCCTTACTTAGCTTTGGGATTCTACCAATCTGTTATGACTGCAGCTGTATGCACGATGAACATAGTACAGTTTTGTACCTACCATATATGTAGATGTTCGAGTGCTCATACAGCTGCAGTCCAGGTTTCCCTCCCTCCAACCCCTCTTAGGACAGGCCTTATGACAAACACTTTTCATATAACCTTTTTGGGGTATTTCTATGGTGTATTTGCTTGCAACTACTGTTTTTGATTTATCAACATTGCATCTTTGCAAAACATTGTTTGCCTTCCTTCTGGGGGCACCTGACATCTGGGGCAAGAAAAATTGAAGAAAATGGCGTCTGCTGCCTCTTTTATATCCCTGATGCACTGACTTCAGGGAAGAAGCGACGACAACTGATGCCGGACCTAGACTTTGGAATTCGGCCGACCGAGGACCCGCCTGATGGCAGGATAACCCCATCTGTTATGACTGCACTCGAACATCTACATTTATGGTAGGTACAAAACTATACTTTCTTGGTCTTACAGAAAGCATTAAAGACCTGTTCCTTAGTGATAGTAGGGGGAGTTGTATTTAATGATATTTCCTGAGGAAAGGTTAAGGGGGAGAGAGGGGTAAAGTTGGAGCTGAATTTATCAGCCAGGAGGTTTGCTATGTCTTCTGGCTCAGTACAGGTGGCTCCATTTACAATGAGCTCTGCACACAGTTGTGTATTGCTTTTGCGGTTGCAGAGATACTAAAGAATGCTTTGTGGTTGTCCTTGGCCTGGGAGGCCAAACTTATCCCAAATTTGGCTTTGGTAGACTTTATTTGTCCTTTGAGTTGTTTAGTTTGACGCAAGTGCTTTTATCCTACTGTGTACTGCACCTCTTAAGTTTTGCCATGATTTTCTTCCTCCTGTTATAAGACCAGTTGATTTTGTGATTCCACCAGGGTGGCTTGTTTTTGAGTGGGTTTTGTACTTCTTCCTGGTGGGTACAGCTGCCTCTTTGTAGCTATTAACATGCTTGTACAGGGTTTCTGTGAACAGTTCTACATAGGCAGAAGTGTTCTCAGGGTTTAAGGTGGCTTGAAAATTTGCCACATTCTCACTTAATAATAATACATAACTTCATTTACATACAAAGTGTGTTATTTCATGGTGCATGTATTTATTAGGACAAGCATATTTCTGCTGAGAAAATAATAATGTAGTTTATGGAGAAATTCTTACTTTTTTATGTCTGATGTAATACTAGTTCAGTACAGACATATTGAATATAGGTATCATTCACAACCTAAAAAGTAACTGAAGTTATATACCTAGCCTTAGAGGAATTAAAGATCAATGAACTTGGCAGAATGCCACTGTGAAATATCTGCAAGTTATTTGATACTGTATAGAAGTGATTTTTGGCACCTTTGATGCTCTTAATAAAGCTTTCAGGGTTTTAAACTGAGAGTCCCATGTGCATACTCTACCTAAGATTGCCACTCAACTCATAGAGAAGTTAGCCCAGCTATAATATCATTATCTGTCAGTTTACTCCAGTAGATTAAGACTAAGCTGTCAATGAGCTTTACTGTGTAGTGCATCAGTTTCCTCCTCCTGTTGTAGAGTTTGTTTATGGCAGGTGACCACCAGATTGGCTTCCTTTTTTTGGAGGAGAGAGTCTTGGATCCTATTGGGTATGGCGAGATCCATGCATTTGTGTGCATGTTCGTACAGTGCATTGGTGTATGATTCGGTAGTCATGCAACTATTCCCCATTTGCATGGATGCCGTGAAGTTGGCCACCTCTGTTTTTAGGAGCTCGAAGTTAGCTTTGGAGAAGTTTTTCATGGTGGTTACCTTTGCGGGTGGGTGGGGGGGACTGGAAGGGATGTGGATTTCCAAGGTGATTAGTTTGTGGTCAGATCTAACCAGTGAGCAGCTGACTACTGGTGTAGAGCAACAGTCACACATGTTAGTAATGACCAGGTCAAGGATGTTGCTACCTCTAGTGGGAGTAAGAACGGGCAGGTCCAGGGTATTGGAATTAATGAACTCCAGGAAATGTTGGGCAAGTGTATTGGTACACAAGTAGTTTTCCCAGTTAATGGAGGAGGTTGAAGTTGCCTAGTAAGAGAGTATTAGGTTGGACCCTAATATTCTTCAGCGTGCTTAGGAACATGGAGTGTGAGTCTTGGGACATGGTTGGGGACCTATAGCAGGCTACAACCTGAATCTCTGTCTTACTCAATGTTAGCTGCACCTGAAGTATCTCTGAATGCATTATATTGGGCTACCAGTCTGGAGGTGTGCACATCCTTTATGAATATGGAAACACCACCGCCTTTGGAGCTTCAGTCCAAGTCCTGGGCCAAAAGGTGTGGAATGAGTTAAAGCCTGGTAGTGCAGGGGTGCTTTCTGCTGCCTTGAACCAGGTCTCTGTTACAGCACAAACGTCGATGTTCTCCATTTTAAGGAGTGCTTCGAGCGAGTGCATTTTGCGATTTAGACTTTTAGCATTGAGCAGCATGACCCTCAAATTGCATTTGTTTGTAGCTGTTACAGTAGCTACAGTGGTAATTTGGTCTTTGGAACACCACCTAAAAAAGGTGCTATAGGGGTGGTAAGCCTTTGCCAGTACCTGGAAGCCCAGGGGTGACAGATGCAGGCCATCTCTGGCAAAGCATCGAGGTCTTGTCAATCATGTCATCCCAGGCAGACAGATACTGGATCCCCTTAGAATAACACCAGAAACTTAGTCAGTTGTTGAAATCATTTTCTGCTTGTATAGTGGTGTCATTCTGGGTGATGGTAGGATGCTTCTCAGGGCTAGGGTCATACTCTCCTGGGCTACATAATCTGAGAGCTCCTCCATGTCTGTCTTCATATAGTCCAGGGAAGTATGTCTCGGGTCATTCACGCCAACATGTACAATGGCAGTCATATTTGTACCTGTTGTTGAGGGACCTGAGTGCATGTGTTATGTGACGGATCCTGGCACCTGACAGGCAATATGAAGTCATGGAAATGATAAGTTATTACAGGTTTAGATAAAGTTAGGATTAGGAAGCGAGTCAAAAGGGGGAGTAAGGAGCTGTAAGGTATGAATAGGAACTTGTTAATATTTAGAAATATTGTTATCCTGAGGTTGAGTAAAAAAAGACACATTTTGGCTAAGAACTATTTCAGAATGGTTTTGAAGGACTGGAGGGAGGGTATTGATCTGAAGGAATCCAGGGCCTTAGAAACATGGTATAAATATAGGTCATGCCCTGCAGATTTGATAGGGATGTGAACAGAAAGGTTTTTCCTCACTGAGACATACTGATGGAGTACAAACATAGTTGTGTAGAATGGTATTTATTTAGTGTTAGACAAGCACATGGTTGCTGGCTAATGTTGTAGCTGGGAAGAAGCTCTGTATATGTTAGTTGATGGGCTAGTTCTAACCAATTTAGGCTTTCAGTACTATACAGTAGTGGGTTTTGAAAGGGGCATTTGCTGCAAATTTAGCCAATTTGTAATAACATTACTCAGTTCGCTTTTGGCGCAGCATTATATTAACGAAGTACCTCGCACTTAGATGTTAATCGTGTTTCACTGTTGCAGTCATTACTCCTGGGTTATCCTGCTGGCAGGCTACCCGCAGTCGGCCTGAATTCCAAAGTCCTGGTCCGGCGTCGGTTGCTGTCGCTTCTTCCCTGACGTCAGTGCGCCAGGGGTATAAAAGATGCAGCTGACGCCATTTTCTTCAGTCTTTCTTGCCGCGCGGTGCTGGAAGCAAAAGCAGTTCGCAAGTGCCGGTCGGCCGACTCCTGAGATTTTCAAATCCGAATTTCAGAACCCAAGTCTTCATTAAAGCTAAGTACCCCATTGGGGAAACTTTTTTTCTTGCTCCAGACCAATGTCAGAAAAAGTTAATAATTGTATTTCTTGTGGGAAGCAAATACCTCATAAGGATTTTCACTCTTACTGTATTCCTTGCCTAGGCCCAGACCACAAAGTCACAGGTTGTCGGTTTTGTGCTAGGTTTAACAAACGAACTATTAAACGTCGGTTTGATTTCGCCCGACATTATTTTGGTAGAAAATTTAATTATACCATGCCGTCGGAGCAACCGATGACCAGGATGCATAAAAAGCGCAAAGATAAGGACAGGCAGCTGAGACCCAAACCAGACACAGAGGTCTCTGCTGGGCCAGTCACCGGTTCCCCAGTTTTCAGTGAGATGCCTACGCAGCCCCTGACGACCGCTGATTTAGAACCCCACACTGCATCAGACTCCCAAGCGGAGATTGCTGGGCCTCCAGAGCCTTTATCTTTAGGCCCTTCCAACTCCATAGCTGAAGGGGATTCTGGTGCAGTTGAAAGGCCGTCAGTTGCTGAAGGTGTCTTCAGACTGACTACACTTACTATTAAATCCTATGCAAAGCTGAAAACTCCTTTAAAAGTAAGGAAGCCTGTACAGCAGTTTCCAGTACAAGGCCCCATGCCTAAGAAACAGATGCTTAAGATGGCCGAAGACTTAATTACCCTAATCAGGGGTTTCCATCCCCCTCCTGACAAAAGGCCTAGACAGGAGGAGGACTATGCTTCCTCTGACCAGGTTTCCGTTTCCTCAGATTCTTCTGAGGAACAGGAATACTCTTTCCCCTTATGAAGACTCTGATTCTGAAGAGTCTATTCCTTCAGCATCTCCCCCAGAAGACTACTCTTTTGGGGAAGCTTTACATACCATGAGGGAACATTTCCACTGGGAAGGCCAGGATTACTCTGATTCTAAGAAAAGGCTCCGAGAGTTCCTCTTACTACCCCAGCACAGACCCCTTGCTATTCCACCTGTGTTAGACATTGTGGATGATGTTTATTTAGAATCTAGCCTTAACCCAGATTCATTACCTCCTGCACCAGCCAAACCAGACAGATACTACAGAGTCCCTGACTCGCATAAATTCCTATATAAAAGCCCTGTTGACCCAGAAACCATTTCTCAGGGTCCCAAAGGGGTTAAGGCCTCTATTGCTAAAAATCCTGTACCTTCTGAAAGGGATTCTAGAGTACTAGACAGATGGGGAAAGAAAGTATATACCTCAGCTACTCTAGCTATGAGGGCCTTAAATTGCCAGTTTCACATGCTGAAATATCAATAATATTTGATGTCTCAATTAAAACAAAAAATAAGCACACATACAGAGCAATACAAAAAAACACGGAAACAGTCCTCCAACTGTCGAACACAGAATTTATTCACTGATGCAAAGTTAAAATACAAGTAAAACATACAGAGCAGCCTGACTACAAGGAAATGCAAGATTTGTTGCATGCAGCAGAACAAGTGGGAAAACATACTTTGCAATGTGGATTTGATTCATTGGAAGCTTCTAGAGCAGCTGTAACAGGGTCTGTCATTCGTAGGCATGCTTGGTTAAAAGAACAAACTACCTGATCATGTTAAACCAAAGTTATTGGGTGCACCTTTACAGCAGGATGTTTTATTTGGTGTGAAAGCAGAAGAGGTTTTAAAGAAAATGGAGGATAAGGCAAAATCTATGCAGACGGTCAAGGATTTTTTTACAGGTTCAACCCCCTCGTTTCAGCAGAAATTGGCCAACCAAAAACTGGTCCTTTCCAACCTCTGACAGACCACAGAGGGGCAAATACAGACACCCAAGGGGCAGAGGTCAGCCACAAGGCTCTTACAAGCCATGACAATGGGGTGCCACAACCCAGGAAGGAGGAGACCGGTCTCAAACTATCAGAAGACAATCACAATGACTTACCCCTCAGACTGCCAAGCAAATCACTCTTAGCAGCTCCCTTGGAAGGAAAACCTGCACTTTTTGCAGACAATTGGCACATCATCACAAAAGACAAATGGGTCCTAAATATTGTATCTCAAGGATACAGGTTCCACTTTCACACTTTACCAAGGATAAAAGGAATGCCAAACCTGCCACCAAATCAATGGACAGAGGCTCAAAGACAAATTACAGCACTCATGGACATAGAGCCATTCAACAGGTTCCTACACAGGAGCAAGGACAAGGATTTTACTCAAGACTCTTTCTGGTTCCCCGAAAGGACAAAGCCTGGAGACCCATTCTGGACCTTTCAGTTCTAAACACATACCTGGAAGTACCCAAATTCAAGATGCTCACACTACAGCAACTTCTTCCCATGCTGGGCAAGAAGGCTTGGCTAGTAACGATGGACCTCAAGGAGGCATACCTGCATGTCCCTATCAGACAAAATTGCAGAAGATACCTCTGATTTATAGCAGGTACAACTCATTACCAATTCTCTGCACTGTCTTTGGCTTATCTACTGTGCCCAGGGTCTTCACAAAATGCCTGGCACCAGTAATTGCATTCTGCAGACAGAGGAATTCAAATATATCCATACCTGAACGACTGCCTTATTCAAGCAGAAAGCAATGACATTCTTTTAAAACATCTGGTGTTTGTAAAAAATCTACTAAGTTGCCTAGGGTACACAGTAAACAAAAAGACTAGTGCCCTCACAAGATATAATATTCCTGGGTGCCAGCTTAAATACAACGGCCCAGATGGCTTATCTCATGCCAGACAAGCAAGGACAACTGACTCAATACTTCAAAATGATGGCAACATGACCCAACTCCCTGCAAGAAAAATTCTGCAGGCCTTGGGATTCATGGCATCTTGCATACTACTGATACCATATGCCAAACTGCATATGAGGAAATTACAATGGTACCTGCAAAAGCATATGGACTCAACACAGCCACAGCTTGGAAACAATAATACCACTCATTCCCTGCCTTCAACAGGAGTTTCTATGGTGGGCTCAGGCATGTCACCTCAACAAGGGTCAGCCTTTCACCTTACCCACAGCCAGGCGAACAATAACAGATGCATCAGATTACACCTGGGGAGCACACATGGCAGGACAGTGTATGTAGGACAAATGGTCTGCAGATCAAATGCATCTCCACATCAATCAAAAAGAGATGCTAGCTGTACAAAATGCCCTAACAGCTTTCAAGGACCTCCTACATCCAGGACAACTTCTAATAAAGACGGACAACACCACAGTGAAGTGGTACATAAACAAACAAGGGGGCACACATTCCTACCCCCTATGCAGGCAAGCAATGACCTTGTGGAACACAGCACTGACCTACCAAGTTCAACTACAAGCACAATTCCTGCCAGGAAAGAAAAATACATTGGCAGACGAACTAAGCAGAAATATCATGGATCCTCACGAGTGGAAACTAGACCCACAGGTATTCACAATGATAACTCAAAAATGGGGAAGCCCAGACATAGATCTGTTTGCCTCCCCCCAAAACTACCAACTACGAAAGTTTTGCACAAGGACATACCACACACTAGCTTGGAAAGTGGACGCCCTCTCATTCAGTTGGAAAACACTAACAGTGTATACCTTTCCTCCACTGCCTTTTCTGGAAAAGGTGCTGCTAAAAGCCAGATTAGAGAGGCCACAAATGATACTTATTGCTCCAGACTGGCCACGCCAACACTGGTATCCAATATTAAGGAACATGGCTCAAGGTCCACCATGGATTTTACCTCAAATTCCTCAGCTGCTGACTCAGCAAAACAATCAGATTCTACACAGCCAGCTCCAGACTTTAAATCTGGCTGCATGGCAGATTATCTAAACAACCAGTCAACACTTCTCTCTACAGCTGTTATGGATGTCATTCTGGAGGCCAGGAGACCCAGCACCAGGAAAACCTACTCAGACAAATGGAAAAGATTCTGCGCCTGGAACCAGGTTAAAGGCCAAAATCCTCGTCCCAAATATTCCTCGTCCCAAATATCCCTCAGATTCTGCAATATTTAACTGAGATGTTGCACAAAGGCCTTTCCTTTTCATCTATAAAGATCCACGCTTCAGCATTTTCAGCTCATTACAACATGGATCCTCCTATTTTTTCACATCCATTACTAAGACAGTACCTCAGAGGGGCTAGGAACATAAGACCGCCCCAGAGAGCACCAACTTGGGACCTCAATTTTGTTTTGGAAAAACTTACACTACCGTCCTTCGAACCAGCTTTTTCAGCTGATTTACAATTTTTATCATGGAAAACTGCCCTGCTACTAACTAACTTCAGCACGAAGGGTCTCAGAGCTACGGGCTCTAATGGCAGTGGAGCCTTTCATCATTTTTCATCAAGACAGAGTCTCTTTACGAACTAACCCTTCTTTTATGCCAAAGGTAGTATCCAATGTGGCTCTAAACCAAACCATTCATTTACCCGCCTTTTATCCAAACCCCCAGAACAAAGGGGAAAGGTTCCTACACTCTTTGGACATTCACAGGCAATTATGTTTCTACTTGGATAAAACAAAGGCTTTCAGAAAATGTGATCAGCTCTTTGTATCCTATGTTGCAGAATCTCAAGGAAAGCCCATCTCAAAACAGACCATTTCAAAATGGATAGGACATTGTATCCGTTTCTGCTACACACACCATGGGAAACCTGTACCTGGTAACATTAGGCCTCATTCCACCAGGGCTACAGCAACATCAGCAGCCTTCCTCAGAGGGGTACCAACCAAGGATATTTTGGAGGCTGCAACTTGGAGTTCAGTGCACACCTTCACCAAGCACTACCACTTACCTCTATACTCAAAAACCAGAGCTGGCTTTGCCACTGCAGATGTTCATCGTGTTTCACTGTTGCAGTCATGACTGTAGGATTCTCCCCTGCCGGCAGGCAGTCCCCGGTCGGCCAGAATCCCAAAGTCTGGGTCCGGCGTCGGCTGTTCAGCCATGCTCCCTGACGTCAGAGCTCCAGGAGTACAAAGCTGACAGCTGACGCCATGTTCCCCAGTCTTTCTTGCCGTGCGGTGATAGCAGTTTGCATTTGCCGGTCAGCTGACTCCTGACAATTTTTGCTAAACGTACTTCAGTCCGAAGACTTTCTTCTCCTACTCAAAGCTAAGTACCCCGTTGGGGAAACTTTTTTCTTGCTCCAGTCCGATGTCAGAAAAAGTTAATAATTGTATTTCATGTGGGAAGCAAATACCTCATAAGGATTTTCATTCTTACTGTATTCCTTGCTTAGGCCCTGACCACGACGTAGCTAGTTGTCGGTTTTGTGCTAGATTCAATCAACGTACGATTAAACGAAGGTACGATTTTGCATTTCATTACTTCGGTAGGCGCTTTAATTACAAAATGTCATCGGCTTTGGTTTCGGCTACCGGAGTTGACAAACGACACAAGGATAAAGACAGGCCTCCGAGGTCCAAATCAGATGATATTGTACAAGCAGAGCCAGCTTCAGGTTCGGCCATCGTCAGTGAGGTACTTTTGCAGCCCCTGTCGTCGGCCATTTTGGAACCGATAGCCGAAACGGATTCCCACGAGGAGCCAACTAGGCCTTTGAATATTTCTGTTGCAGGACCTTCGGGCAATGCTCTTTCAGATGGGTCCTGAGCCACTGTGCAGGTACTGGCTTCCAAAGGGGTTTTCAGGCCTACTCAGCTTCTAATAAAGGCAAAGACTCCATCCAAATCAAAGACTACAGCTCAGGCCTCTTCTGATCAGGCACCCAAGTCTCAGAAACAGTTACTTAAGATGGCGGAGGACTTACTATGATTAGGGGTTCACATCCCCCTCCAGATAAAAGGCCAAGGCAGGAAGTGTATTATGACTCCACTGATCAGGCTTCTATTTCTTCAGTTTCTTCTTCTGACCAGGAATATTCTTTCCCTCCTTATGAGGATTCTGATGCTGAGGAATCCATTCCTTCAGCTTTTCCCCCTCAGGATTTCTCTTTTGGGGAAACTTAAAATGAAATGAGGGAACATTTTCACTGGGAAGGACAGGAGTACTCAGAATCTAATAAAAGACTTAGGGATTTTCTTCTTCTTCCCCAACATAGACCCCTGGCTATCCCTCCTATTTTGGATATTGTGGATGATGCTTTTTCGGAGGCTAACTTAACTCTGGGCTCTCTTCCTCCAGCTCCTGCCAAGTCAGACAGATATTATAGGGTTCCTGATTCCCACCAGTTTTTGTACAAGAATCCTACTGCTGATCCCGAAACCATTTCTCAGGGTCCTAAGGGGGTTAAGGCCGCTACTGCTAAAAACCCCATTCCCACTGAGAAGGATTCCAGATCTTTAGAAAGATGGGGCAAACAAGTGTACACTTCTGTTACTTTATCTATTAGGGCTTTAAACTGTCAATTTCATATGCTGAAATACCAGCAATTTCTTCTGTCTGTTTTGAAACAAAAGCTAACTTCCATTTCTGCCTGTGCAAATGATAAGGAATTACATGACTTAATGCATGCCACTGAAGTTGGGAAGCATGGTTTACACTGTAGATTTGATGCCTTGGAGGCTTCTTGTAGGGCTGCTGCCTCTGGTACAGTCATTAGAAGGCATGCTTGGTTAAAGGAACAAAACTTGCCAGATCAAGTAAAAGCTAAGTTATTGGATGCTCCTGTCGAGCATAATGTTTTGTTTGGACCTAAGGCTGAAGAGGTGATTAAGAAGATGGAGGACAAGGCAAAATCCATGCAAACGGTTAAAGATTTCTTACAAGTACAGCCACCCAGATTTAGTAGGAATTGGCCTACAAAAAAATTGGTCCTTTCCCAATTCAGACAGGCCTCAGAGGGGTAGTTACAGATGGTCCCGAGGAAGGCCTCAAACGCAAGCCTCTTACAGACCAAGACAGTGGACTGCTTCCACCCTAGGGGAGGAGAGGACAGGTCGCAAGCTCATACAAAACAGGCTCAATGACTCCCTCTGTTGGGCTGTAGGAACTTCTTGCCTGGAAGCCTCACTTGGAGGAAAACTTTCTCTTTTTCACCTAAATTGGACTCGTATAACCCAAGACAAGTGGGTTCTGGATGTGGTTTCAAGAGGTTACAAATTCCATTTTCATACCCTACCAAGACCAAGCAGATGGCCGGATCTTCCAAAACACCAATGGTTAGAGGCTCTCTTGGCTATGAAAGCCATAGAACTGGTTCCACTTTCAGAGATGGGACAAGGTTTTTACTCAAGGCTCTTTCTAGTCCCCAGAAAGCAAAATTAATGGAGACCCATTCTGGATCTGTCAGTCTTGAACACTTTTCTCGAGATACCAAAATTCAAGATGCTTACTCAACAGCAGCTACTTCCAATGCTGACCAAAAATGCATGGATGGTAACTTTGGATTTAAAGGAGGCATATTTGCACATTCCCATCAGGCAGGAATACAGAAAATACCTCAGGTTCAGGGCCGGATCGAGGCACTATCAATTCTCTGCGCTGCCCTTTGGATTGTCTACTGCACCCAGGGTCTTCAAATGCCTGGCTCCAGTAGTAGCTTATTGCAGACTCAAGGGAATTCAAATTTACCCTTATCTGGACGATTGTCTAATTCAGGCAGACAGCAAGGATGTCTTACTCCAGCATCTAGAATTTGTTCAGAACCTTCTCAAGTTCCTGGGATTCTCTGTAAACATAGTCAAATTTGACACCCTCACAACAGATAACTTTTCTGGGTGCTCTTCTAAACACCACAACCCAGATGGCATTTCTGACATCCGAAAAACAATTACAGCTGGCTTCAACTTTCAAAACCTTGGCAACTTTAACTCCGCTTTCTGCAAGGAAATTCCTGCAGGCTTTGGGTTACATGGCCTCCAGCATCCTTCTCGTACCATATGCCAGACTACATATGAGGAAAATTCAGTGGTACCTAAAAAGTGTATGGTCTCAACATTGCCACAGTTTAGACATACAGATCACCGTCCTGCCTTGTCTCCAAAAGGAATTCCTTTGGTGGTCCAAGGTATGTACTCTAAACATAGGAAAACCCTTCAGTCTGCCTCCAGCCACTCAGATATTAACCATGGACGCTTCAGATTATGCATGGGGATCTCATTTTCAGGGCAACTGTCTGCAGGGCCTTTGGACAAAGGATCAGAAACTCCTGCATATCAATTTAAAGGAAATGTTAGCCGTACAGAATGCTCTATTGGCTTTCAGGAATCTTCTACAACCAGGACAGCTACTAATACGGACAGACAACACCACAGTTATGTGGTACATAAACAAGCAAGGGGGATCTCATTCCTATCTCCTTTGCAGACTAGCCATGAATCTATGGAACACAGCTCTAGCTTGCAAACTGGACCTTCAAGCTCAATTTCTACCAGGGAAGCAAAACTTCCTGGCAGACAGTCTGAGCAGAAACCTGTTGGATCCACACGAATGGATGCTGGACACCAAAATATTCAGGATGATTACAGCAGTCTGGGGATGTCCTCACATAGACCTCTTTGCATCCCATCTCAATCAACTACAGATTTTTTTGCACCAGGACTTTCCACAAACTAGCTTGGAAAGTGGATGCATTATCATTCAGTTGGAGAAACCTCTCGGGGTATGCCTTCCCACCTCTACCTCTTCTTCCACGGGTGTTATTAAAGATCAAACAGGACAAGCCCAAGATGATGATTTTGCTGGCCCCAAATTGGCCTCGACAATTTTGGTACCCAACTCTGAAAAACCTTTGTCTGGAGCCCCCTTGGGTATTACCACAGACTCCGAACCTTCTGTCCCAGCACCAGGGTCAGGTTCTGCACTCCCATGTCAAAACTCTCAGCCTGGCGGCCTGGTTAATCTAGGGTCCTTGATTCATTCTCTCCTACCCAAGCAGGTTATAGATGTCATTTTAGAAGCCAGACGTCCTAGCACTAGAAAATCTTATGCAGGAAAATGGAAAAGATTTTGCACCTGGATGCAGGTTCAGGATTCAGATCCTCTTATTCCTAACATTCCTCTGATTTTACTTTACCTAACAGACCTCTTACATAAGGGTCTCTCTTTCTCTTCCATAAAGATCCATGCTTCTGCTATTTCTGCTCATTATAATATAGACCCTCCTATCTTTTCCCATCAGCTCATGAGACAGTTTCTCAGAGGAGCTAAGAACTTAAGACCCCCTAGTTCTCCTCCCATTCCTGCTTGGGATCTCAATTATGTTTTGGAAAAACTCACCTTACCTCCTTTTGAGCCTGCTACCACTTCTGACATCAAGTTTTTATCTTGGAAGACAGCCATTCTGTTAGCTCTGACCTCTGCCAGGAGAGTTTCGGAGTTGCAAGCTCTCATGGCTGTGGAACCTTATATTATTTTTCATCAAGACAGGGTGTCTTTAAGGACTAATCCTTCTTTCATGCCTAAGGTGGTTTCCAAAGTGGCTTTAAATCAAACTATTCACTTGCCAACTTTTTCCCCAGTCCTCAAAATAAGGGGGAGAAAGGATCTTGTATTCCTTGGATGTACACAGACAACTACATTTTTACCTGGACAGAACCAAGGACATCAGGAAATCAGAACAATTGTTTGTTTCTTATGCTTCAAGTTCCCAAGGTAAAGCTATTTCAAAACAGACCATTTCTAAATGGATTGCTCATGGAATCAGATTTTGTTATTCACATCATGGAAAGCAAATCCCAGAGAGTATAAGGACTCACTCTACCAGAGCTACTGCCACTTCAGCTGCCTTCCTCAGAGGAGTTCCTACCAAAGACATTTTGGACGCTGCAACTTGGAGTTCAGTGCATACTTTTTCCAAGCACTACAATCTACCTCTTTACTCTAAGTCTAGGGCAGGCTTTGCTTCTGCTGTCTTGCAGGGCCTTTTAGCCGCCCCCTCTTCTTTATGACCACCTCCCTTTTATTCTGCTTTGGGATTCAACCCTACAGTCATGACTGCAACAGTGAAACACGATGAACATAGTACAGTTGTGTACACTTACCATAAATGTAGATGTTCGAGTGTCTTCACTGTTGCAGTCTGGGTTCCCTCCCTCCTGCCCCTCTTATTTTTTCTTTTGTGTGGTTCCCTTCTTCACCCTTCTTTTGAGGTGTATTTGCAAAGGGTATGGGATCTTACTCATTTTGGAGCACCTGACATCTGGGGCAAGAAAAACTGGAGAACATGGCGTCAGCTGTCAGCTTTGTACTCCTGGCACTCTGACGTCAGGGAGCATGGCTGAACAGCCGACGCCGGACCCAGACTTTGGGATTCTGGCCGACCGGGGACTGCCTGCCGGCAGGGGAGAACCCTACAGTCATGACTGCAACAGTGAAGACACTTGAACATCTACATTTATGGTAAGTGTACACAACTGTACTTTCTGCAGGGCCTACTAGCTTCTCCAAACCCTGTTTAGTACCAACCTCCCAGCCTTAGCTTTGGGATTCAACCGAAGTGTGATGACTGCAGCAGTGCAACAGGAACATAGTGCAGTTTTGTACCTACCATAAATGTAGATGTTCGAGTGTTCACACTGCTGCAGTCCAGGTTACCATCCCCTCTTCTTTACCTGGGTTTTATATATATCGCCTTTGTTATACAATCTCTATGATGTATTTCTATATGGTGTATTTGCTTACAGCTGTAGCTATTGTTTTCTACTTATGTAATTTACTTAGGATTATGTATTGTCTTCCTATTTGGGGGCACCTGACATCTGGGACAAGAAAAATTGAAGAAAATGGCGTTGGCTGCCTCTCATACCCCTGTCGCACTGATGTCAGGGAAGAAGCGACCGCAACTGATGCCGGACCAAGACTTTGGAACTCAGGCCGACTGCGGGACCACCTGATGGCAGATAACCCAAGTGTGATGACTGCAGCAGTGTGAACACACGAACATCTACATTTATGGTAGGTACAAAACTGTACTTTCCTCTCATTCCCTGCCTACAATAGGAGTTTCTTTGGTGGGCAGACACGTCATCAAAACAAGGGACTGTCATTCACTCTAGCCCCTGCCGCCCAAACCCTAACTACACCAAAACAAGGGACTGTCATTCACTCTAGCCCCTGCTGCCCAAACCCTAACTACAGACGCATCAGACTATGCTTGGGGGGCCCACCTGGCGGGGAGATGCATTCAGGGCATATGGAGCCCAAAACAAATGTATCTGCATATCAACCAGAAAGAGATGCTAGCTGTTCAGAATGCCCTGACAGCCTTCAAGGACTTACTTCATCCAGGACAACTACTGATAAAGATGGAAAACACCACGGTTATGTGGTACATAAACAAGCAGGGGGATGCACATTCCTACCCCCTTTGCAGACTAGCCATGGCATTGTGGAACACAGCCTTGACTTACCAAGTACATCTTCAAGCTCAATTCCTGCCAGGAAAACAAAATACTCTGGCAGACTACCTAAGCAGAAATCTTATGGACCCACACGAGTGGAAACTGGATCCACAAATCTTCAATATGGTAACACAGAAATGGGGGAGCCCAGACATAGATCTATTTGCCTCTCCCCAAAATTATCAACTGGACAAATTCTGCACAAGGACTTATTACAGACAAGCATGGAAAGTGGATGCTTTGTCCTTCAGTTGGAAAAACCTATCAGTCTATGCCTTTACCCCTCTGCCCCTTCTCTCCAAGGTCTTACTAAAGGTCAGACAGGAAAAACCAAAAATGATCCTAATTGCTCCAGACTGGCCTTACCAGCACTGGTACCCAATTTTAAGGAATGTGTCTCAACTCCCTCCTTGGTACTTGCCTCAAATACCTCATCTACTGTCTCAGCAGAACAATCAAATTCTGCACACTCCGTTCCAAACTCTGAACCTTGCAGCATGGCTGATCATGTAATTATTCAAACAACACCTCTCAGTAAATCTGTGATGGATCTCATTTTGGAAGCAAGAAGGCCTAGTACTAGAAAATCTTATGCTGATAAATGGAAGAGATTCTGTACTTGGAACTAAGCACAAGGAACAGACACAATGAAACCAAATATCCCTCAGATTTTACTATACTTGACTGAGATGCTTGCCAAGGGCCTATCTTTTTCTTCAATAAAAATCCATGCCTCTGCCATCTCATCTCATTACAACATGGAGCCTCCCATCTTTTCTCATCCTCTGCTAAAACAGTATCTTAGAGGGGCCAAAAATTTAAGGCCTCCCAGAAGATCACCAACTCCTGCAGGGGACCTCAGTTTTGTGCTGGAAAAACTCACCCTTCCTCCTTTTGAACCAGCAGCTACTGTGGATATAAAGTTTTTATCTTGGAAAACAGCTTTCCTTTTGGCAATCACTTCAGCAAGAATGGTTTCATAACTGCAGGCCCTCATGGCTTTGGAGCCTTTTATTACATTTTACCTGGACAGGGTGTCCCTCAGGACCAATCCTTCCTTTATCCCTAAGGTGGTATCCAGTGTGGCTCTTAACCAAACTATTCACCTGCCAACATTTTACCCAAATCCGCAAAACAAAGGGGAGCAGATTCTGCATTCATTGGACGTACACAGACAACTAAGATTCTACTTAAGTTGGACCAAATCTCTAAGAAAGTCTGAGCAATTACTGGTGGCATTTGCTCCAGGATCAGAGGGGAAGTCTATATCAAAGCAGACTGTTTCTAAGTGGATAAGCCACTGCATTTGTTTCTGCTACTTCCATCATGGTAAACCTGTGCCCAAGGGAAACGGGTCACATTCCACCAGGGCTGCCTCTACCTCAGCAGCCTTTCTCAGAGGAGTTCCAACCAAAGACATTCTAGAAGCTGCTACTTGGAGCTCTGTTCATACCTTCACAAAGCATTATCATGTGTCTCTCTTCTCTAAATCTAGGGCAGGCTTTGCCACTGCAGTTCTGCAGGGCTTTATAGCCGCTCCTAATGCTATTTAGTTCCATCCTCCCATCCATAGCTTTGGGATTCTACCCAAATGTAATGACTGCAATGGTGAAACATGAAGAACCTAGTACAATTGTGTACACTTACCATAAAGTAGATGTTCGAGTGTATTCACTGTTGCAGTCCGGGTTCCCACCCGCCCATCCCCCTTTTCTATAACTTCTCTTTCCTTCACTATATTCTAATGCCTTGGTGGTGTATTTGCTTTTAGATGAAGGTAAAGTTTATGTTGCTAATAGTGCATTTACATATATTGCTTGCTGTTTATATATATATATATATATATATATATATATATATATATATATATATATATATAAAACTGAATAAAATGGCATTGGCTGTATGTTTTATACCCCTGACAGCCAGACGTCATGGAAGAGGAGACAGCAACTGATGCAGGACCCAAGACTTTGTTATTCAGGCCGACTGAGGGCAACCTGCCAGCAGATTACCCAAATGTAATGAATGCAACAGTGAATACACTCGAACATCTACATTTATGCTAAATGTACACAACTGTACTTTCTGGCTGTTGTAGATTGTTTTCTTGGAATCTAGCCTTACCCCAGACACTTTACCTCCAGCTCCCAGAAAACTTGACAGGTACTACAGAGTATCTGACTCTCACAAGTTCCTCTTCAAGAATCCTACTGCGGATCCAGAGACCATTTCCCAAGGACCAAAAGGCATTAAGGCTACTGCTGCTAAAAATCCTACCCTTTCTGATCGAGACTCTAGAACCTTAGACAGATGGGGTAAGAAGGTATACACTTCTGCTACTTTGGCCATTAGGGCTTTAAATTGCCAGTTTTATATGTTAAAGTATCAGCACTATATTATGGGACTACTTAAACAGAAAATGATGTAGATTCCTGACTCTGCTGAACACAAAGACTTGCAAGATTTAATGCATTCTGCAGAACAAGTTAGTAAACATACTTTGCAATGTGGTTTTGATGCTTTAGAAGCATCTTGCAGGGTTGCTGTCACTGGATCTGTACTTAGAAGGCATGCTTGGCTTAAGGAACAAAACTTGCCAGATCATGTTAAAGCTAAATTACTGGATTCACCCCTAAACCAAGACCGCCTTTTTGGCAACAAAGCAGAAGAAGTCCTAAAAGGATGGAGGAAAAAGCTAAATCTATGTAAACTGTTAAATATTTCCTACAAGTACAACCTCCCTGATTCAGTAGGCATTGGCCTTCAAAGAACTGGTCCTTTCCAGTCCCTTCCAGGCCTTCTCAGTCCAAACCCAGGAACAGCAGACCACCAAGACTTCAGTCTCAAGCTACGTACAGATCTAAGCAGTGGGAGGCTCCCACTTCCAAATTAGGAAGAAGTAAGCCACCCCCCTACAGAAAAATGGCACAATGACTTAACCTTAACCCTTCCAAGCCTTGCTCAACTACTTGTTCCCTTAGGAGGAGAGCTCGCCCTGCATGCAAAAAACTGGGAACTCATTACCCAGGACAAATGGGTTTTGAATATAGGTTCCCAAGGATACGGATTCCACTTCCACATGCTACCAACCCCAAATGGTTGGCCAGACCTCCCCCTAAATCAGGGCTATTCAGTCTGTCCCAGCAGAACAAAGGGGACAAGGTTTTTATTCAAGACTTTTTCTGGTACCCAGAAAAGGAAGCTCCTGGTGTCCTATCCTGGACCTCTCTATTCTCAACACCTTTCTGGTGGTTCCAAAATTCAAAATGCTAACTCTTCAACAGCTTCTTCCTATGCTAGCCAAGGATGCCTGGCTGGCAACCCTAGACTTAAAGGAAGTTTACCTGCACATCCCAATAAGAGAATCCTGCAGACCATACCTACGTTTCAGGGCAGGCTCCATGCACTTTCAGTTCTGTGCACTTTCCTTTGGCTTATCTACTGCACCCAGGGTGTTCACAAAGTGTCTAGCGCCAGCCATTGCATTTTGCAGGCAGAGAAATATTAAAAATGTACCCATACTTGGATGATTGTCTGATTTAGGCAGAAAGCCAGGACTTGCTATTACAACACCTGGCATTTGTAAAGAAAGTTCTAACCTCACTGGGGTACACCATCAATGAAAATAAATCTCACCTAGTACCCTGCCAGCAGATTGTATTCCTGGGAGCAAGCTTGAACACAACTTCCCAGATGACATTCCTCAATCCAGAGAATCAACTTTATTTGACAACCTACTTCAAACTATTAGCCACAAAACACCAGCTATCTGCAAGGAAAATACTGCAAGCTCTGGGGTCCGTGGCCTCTTGCATTTTGCTAAATCCATATGCAAGACTGCATATGAGGAAACTCCAATGGTATCTAAAAAAATCTATTGTAAACGTTCTCAGGACCTGGAAACAATGATTCCTATCATTCCTTATCTAAGGACAGAGTTCCTTTGGTGGGCAGAGGCCTGCTACCAAAACAATGGACTCCCTTTCACTCTACCCCCTGCTGCCCAAACCCTAACAGACACATCAGACTATGCATGGGGGGCTCACATGGCAGGGCAAATGGAACCCGAGACAGATGCACCTGCATATCAATCAAAAAGAAATGTTAGCTGTACAGAATGCTTTAACAGCCTTCAAAGACCTTATTCTTCCAGGACAACTATTGGCAAAGACAGACAACACCACAGTTATGTGGTACATAAACAAGCAGGGGGGAACCCACTCCTACCCTCTCTGCAGACTAGCCATGGCTCTGTGGAACACAGCCTTGAGCTACCAAGTGCACCTACAAGCTCAATTCCTGCCAGATAAACTAAATTCACTGGCAGATGACTTGAGCAGAAATTTCATGGACCTACACAAATGGAAACTAGAACCCAAAATATTCAACCTCTTGAACAAATGGGGGACTCCAGACGTAGACCTGTTTGCCTCCCCTCGCAACTACCAATTGAACAAATTCTGCACCAGAACTCCCCATAGTCAAGCTTGGAAAGTGAATGCCCTGCCTTTTACCTGGGAAAGCCTCTCAGTTTTTTGCCTTTCTCCCTCTGCCTCTCCTCTCAAAGGTTCTACTAAAGTTCAAACAGGACAAGCCAAGGACAATACTGATTGCACCAGACTGACCATGCCAGCACTGGTACCTCTTCTTGCACAGTATGATACTACTACAACAATGGCACCTGCCTCAGACCCCTTCCCTGCTGTCCCAGTAGACGGGCCAGATTCTACAGCCTCAGCTTCAAACCCTGAACCTTGCAGCCTGGCTAATTGCATGAGCTCTCCTCTAGCTTTCCTCAGTAAGCAGGTGCTGGATGTCATTCTGGAGGCAAGGAAGCCTAATAAAAATCCTATGCTGAAAAGTGGAAAAGATACTGTTCCTGGAGCCAGGCTCAGGGGATGGGCACAATGGTGCCCAGCTTACCTCATATTCTAGAGTACTTAAAAGCAATGCTGCACAAGGGCCTATCCTTCTTGTCAATTAAGATTCATGCCCCTGCCATTTCAGCACATTATAATACTGAGCCCACCCCTCTTCTCTCACCCCTTGCTAAAATAATTCCTTAGAGGGGCCAAAAATTTAAGACCTCCCAGGAGAGCTCCCACTCCAGCCTGGGACCTTAACTTTGTATTGGAAAAGCTCACTCTTTCACCCCTTTGAGTTGGCTGCAACAGCAGAGTTGAAATTCCTTTCTTGGAAAACAGCCTTACTTCTAGCCATCACTTCAGCAAGAGGAGTGTCTGAATTACTGGCCCTCATGGCAGTGGAACCCTTCACTATCTTCCATGCGGACAAGGTTTCCCTCAGGACAAATCCTTCCTTTATGCACAAGGTGGTGTCTAATGTGGCCCTAAACCAGTCCATTCATTTGCCAACTTTTTTTCTCTAATCCACAAAACAAAGGAGAATGGATACTGCACTCTCTGGATGTGCACAGACAACTTAGATTCTATTTGGACAGGACTAACCTCTCAGAAAATCCGAGCAGCTGCTAGTTGGCTTTGCTGCAGAGGTAAAGCAGAAGGCCATTTCAAAGCAAACCATTTCCAAATGGCTAGCCCATTGCATTCATTTCTGCTACAAGCACCATGGAAAACCTACCCCACAGGGGATAAGATCACATTCCACCAGGGCTGCATCTACCTCTATGGCATTTCTCAGAGGAGTCCCTACCAGGAACATCCTGGAAGCTGCTACCTGGAACTCTGTACATACCTTCACCAAGCATTACCACCTGCCTATCTTTTCTAAATCCAGAGATGGGTTTGCCACAGCAGTCTTGCAGGGCTTAATAGCTGGCCCTAATGATCTTTAACTACCTCCTCCCTTCCTTAGCTTTGGGAATCAACCCAAATGTGATGACTGCAACAGTGATACACGAAGAACATAGTACAGTTGTGTACACTTACCATAAATGTAGATGTTTGAGTGTATTCACTGTTGCAGTCCTGGTTACCTTCCCTCCAGCCCCCTGACTTCTCTTGGCTCTACCTTTCCTTCTTGTTTGGTATATATTTTTTCATGCGTATTTGCTTTTTGATGGGGGTGTACCATACCATATAACTGCTTCCTATTGTGGGGGCACCTGACATCTGGGGCAAGAAAAGTTGATGTAATGGTGTCAGATGCATGTTTTATACCCCTGACAACCTGACGTCATGGAAGAAACGAAAGCATCCGATGCAGAAATCTGAAGACTCTGGTATTCAGGCTGGATGAGGGCTACCTGCAGGCAGATAACCCAAATGTGATGACTGCAACAGTGAATACTCTCGAACATCTACATTTATGGTAAGTGTACACAACTGTACTTTCAGTGGACTACCATCGATCTGGTAATTCATGGGAACTGGGTTTTTCCCAAAGGGGATGATGACACATTTTTTGACATTGAGCTTAAGGCCATGGTTCTGACACCAGTCGTTGGTCTCAGTGAGGCCTTTCTGTAGATGTCAACATCATTTAGGCAGTTAATAATAGCGTTTAACTTGCATTCATCTGTGAACTTTGTCAGCCTGAGTTCCTTTGTGTTGGTCTGGATTTCAGAGAAGTAGATACCAGACAGGAGAGGACTCAGAACCGACCCCTGTGGGATTCCACTCCAGTCCTTTTCAACTCCACTTATTTCCTCCTCTTCTTGAGGTGCTAGAGCCCTAAGCAATTCCTAGAACTGTTGTGATTTCTCCCCAGTCATCTTGTAGGTCTTCAGCCTGGTCTCTGTTGACCTTGGAAGCCTTCTTTGACAACTGCTTGCAACTGATTGTGGCAACCAGTGTTTTTTACTCTGGGCTTACTGTTTCTCTTGGGATGCATTTACAGTCACTGATTGTACCCCATTGTCCTTTCCTTAGTAGAAAGAAGTCCTATACTATCAAGCCATTTGCCAGACAGAAGTCTAGAGTGGCCTCTCCATCTGTATTCCTACTCCCCACCCATGTGCACCCAGACAGTCCTCATATCCTATTTTGTCTATCCTGATATGTGCATTCAGGTCAGTCATTATCAACACCAATTCCTGCTGTCTTGCTTTATAAAGCATGTCATTGCAAAGAATACGTTTCCTCTCATGCCAGCCTCTGTTTCTCAGCTTTCCTCTTGGGCAGCTGTTATTTGTGGATGTCCTTCAAGGATGCATCTGCAGTCCTTACAAATGGGTTGTCCTGTCGTCAGGCAGCCCTTCGGTCGGCCGGATTCCAAAGTCTGGGTCTGGCCTCGGCTGGTGTCGCACTTCACCCGACGTCATAGCTGCAGTTCTTCGGGTATAAAGGCATCAGCCAACGCCATTTTCCTCAGTCTTTCTTGCCGCGTGGCGCCCGAAGCAGAAGCTGTTCGCAAGTGCCGGTTGGTCAGAACCAGAGATTACTACTACAAGTACCGAAGACTTCTAAAAAGCTAAGTACCCCGTTGGGGACTCTTTCTTGCCTCAGCCGATGTCAGAAAAAGTGAATAACTGTTTAACTTGTGGGAAACAAATACCTCATAAAGATTTCCACTCTTACTGCTTACCTTGCTTAGGCCCAGACCACGACGTAGCAGCTTGTCTAGCCTGTGCTTCTTTCAACCGATGGACGCTTAGACGTCGGTCGGAATTTGCTGAAGAGTTTTTCGGCTCCAATTTTGCTTACATTATGCCGTCAGATACTCCGACTACGCAAATTTCTAAAAAACGCAAGGAAAAGGACCGACACTCGCGGTCCGTGGTTTCGGCCGAAACCGCGGTTAAGCCAACCGCGAGTGTCTCGGTTTCGGCTGAAAACGAGTCCACGGTTCTTCCTTCGGCCGAAAGCTTGCCACTTACCGAGGCCTCTTCCAGCCTGGCAGAATCTGCTACTGAAATCCCACCTGCTCTTGCAGGTTCACAGGATTTATCTGATACTATCCCTTTGGATATTTCTACCCCTGCACGTGGAGCTGCTAGGCCTCCTGCATCCATGTCGATTAAGGCCTTTGCCAGGGCTAAAGCAGCAAAAACTACCAAATCTGTGTCTGCTAAGATCCCCTCTCACAGGCCTAGCTCTAGTTCACAAATGCTTAGTCTAGCAGAGGATCTCATTTCTTTGATCCGGGGATCCCAACCACATCCAGACAGGGCCTCTCACCCACCGCCAGAGAAGAGGACTAGAGTAGAGCCCCCTGAGCCAGTTTCTTCAGATGGCTCCTCTGATGAATCAGATAATTCAAACCCTCCTGAGGGCCCCTTTTCTCCTTATGAGGACTCTGATGCAGAAGAGTCCATTCCTTCTGCCTCTCCGCCTGAGGAATTTTCTTTTGGGGAAACCTTGCATGCTATGAGGGAACAATTTCAATGGCAGGGCCAGGACTTTTCAGACTCTAGGAAAAGGCTTAGAACCTTTTTGCATTTGCCACAGCATAGGCCTTTAGCCATTCCTCCAGTACTTACTGTTGTGGATGATGCTTTTAATGATGCTTGTACTGCTCCTGATTCTCTTTCTCCGGCCCCTGCTAAGCCCGATAGGTACTACAGGGTTCCGGACACACATTATCATTTGTATAAGGCCCCTTTTGCAGATCCCGAAACTATCTCCCAGGGACCCAAGGCTGTAGCAGCTACTTCTACTAAAAACCCCCTCCCCTCTGAAAGGGAATCTAGGGCCTTAGAGAGATGGGGTAAAAAAGTTTACACTTATGCTACTCTTTCAGCTAGGGCCTTGAACTGTCAATTCCACATGATTCAGTATCAGGAATTTGTTAGACCAATTAACTAAAAAACTGTCTTCGGATGAACCATTAGACAAAAAATCTGTGCAGGAAATGGTACATAACATTCAGCAGGTCAGTAATCATTCCTTAAAATGCAGCTATGATGCACTGGAGGCTTCCTTTAGATCAGCCATGACTGGCACAGTGATCAGAAGACATGCATGGTTAAAAGAGCAGTCCTTACCAGACCATGTTAAATCAAAGCTCCTAGATGCTCCCATGGATAAGCTCAATTTGTTTGGCTCCCCTGCGCAGCAGGTGCTGAAGAAGGTGGAAGAGAAAGCAAAATCTGTCCAGACAGTCAAGAATTTCTTGCAGGTCCAGCCTCCAAGGTTTAGCAGGAACTGGCCTTCCAAGAATTGGTCCTTTCCAAACACCTCCAGAGCTCCGCGAGGCAGGAATAGGCGCTCAAGAGGCAGGGGTCAATCCAGAGCTGCCTACAGGGGACGTCAGTGGCAGGCTAACAACCAGCGAGGTACAGCCACAGACCCAGCCACCACCACTTCCACAGGACAATCGCAGTGACTTGGCTCTGACACCGCCTACCAGGGAACAACTAGAGGCACCCTTAGGCGGGAAGCTAGCCTTATTTTCAGTAAACTGGCATTACATCACAGGAGACAAATGGATTTTACAGACAATAGACCAAGGTTACAGGTTTCACTTCCATACTCTACCAAGGAAGAGAGGAATGCCAAACCTACCTCCAAATCAGAAGACAGAAGCTCTAGAACAAATAACTCACTTACTAAGGATGAGAGCTGTAGAAAGGGTACCATCTATGGAACAAGGGCAAGGATTTTACTCCAGACTCTTCCTGGTACCAAGAAAAGAAAACCAATGGAGACCTATTCTCGACCTGTCCGCTTTAAACACATACCTCATTGTTCCAAAATTCAAAATGCTGACCCTACAGCAGCTTCTTCCCATGCTGGGCAAGGAGTCTTGGCTGGTAACTCTAGATCTCAAGGAGGCATACCTGCACGTCCCCATATGACCAAATTGCAGAAGATACCTCAGATTTCTTGCAGGATCAGAGCATTATCAATTCTCAGCATTGCCCTTTGGCTTATCTACTGCACCCAGAGTATTCACGAAATGCCTGGCATCAGTAATTGCTCATTGCAGGCTTCAGGGAATCCAAATTTACCCTTACCTGGACGACTGCCTGTTACAAGCGGACAACAAAAACAAATTAACAAAGGATTTGGAAAGGGTCATCCATCTACTACAAGCCCTGGGATACACAGTCAATATAAAAAAGTCAAGGCTGATACCATCCCAAAGGATAACCTTCTTGGGAGCAGATCTGGATACATCAAAACAAATGGCATTCCTGACAGTAGAAAAACAGGAGCAACTCCCTTTCTACTTCATGGCATTAACAAAGCAGAACCAGCTAACAGCAAGAAAAGTCCTGCAAGCTCTCGGTTACATGGCATCCTGCATAATATTGATTCCACATGCCAGACTACATATGAGAAAGTTACAGTGATACCTAAGGAATTTATGGTCTCAGCACAAGCACAGCCTAGAAACCCAAATTCCAATAATTCCATGCCTGAAACAAGAATTCCAATGGTGGGCTCAGGCCTGTCAATCAAACAAGGGACTGCCCTTCCACAGTACTCAACCAAGCCAGACCATCACAACAGACGCCTCAGACCTCGGTTGGGGGGCACACATGCTGGACAAGTGCATACAAGGCTTATGGAATCAAGACCAATTGCACCTACACATAAATCAAAAGGAAATGCTGGCAGTAAAACTGGCAATTCAGGCATTCAGACCATTTCTTCGACAGGGTCAACTGCTGATAAGGACGGACAACACCACAGTTGTGGTACATCAACAAACAGGGAGACACACATTCATACCCTCTATGCCGGATGGCAATGGACCTCTGGAATGTGGCACTGAGCTTCAACATTCAGCTACAAGCAATTTTTGTGCCAGGAAAAGAAAATATACTAGCAGACATCCTAAGCAGATCTACCACGGATGCCCACGAATGGATGCTGCATCCGGACATCTTCAAAACCATTACAGGGAAATGGGGACTATCAGGAATAGACTTATTTGCATCCCCACACAATCACCAACTGAAAAAATTCTGCACAAGGACGTACCACCCACTTGCTTGGAAAGTGGACTCCCTATCTTTCACTTGCAAAAACCTGACAGCATATGCATTCCCACCTCTTCCTTTGATGCACAAGGTACTATTGAAGATCAAAGAAGACCGTCCAAGGATCATCCTGATAGCTCCAGACTGGCCAAGGCAACATTAGTACCCATTACTGAGGAGCATGTCTCGGGAACAAATATGGCCTCTGCCCCTAGTTCCCTTGCTGTAAACACAGAACAACTTCAAAACCCTGCATCCAAACCTGAAAACACTGCAGCTGGCTGCCTGGAACATTGCATAAGACCAAATAACCCAGATTTATCTCAAAGGGTTAAAGACATTATCTTGGAGGCTCGCAGACCCTCAACAAGAAAAAATTATTCAGCAAAATGGAAAAGATATCTCATTTGGAGTACTGCAAAAGGAGAGAATGTGTCACTGGTAAACATAGCTAACATCCTGGAATACTTGGCAGAGCTCTTCCACAACGGCCTGTCCTATTCTTCCATTAAGATTCATGCATCAGCTATTTCAGCAGAATACAACTTGGATCCTCCAGTCTTCTCACATCCTCTGCTCAGGCAGTTTGAGAGGGATTAAAAATGTAAAGCCACCTAGGAAGCCACCATTGCCAGCATGGGACTTGAACTTTGTGCTAGAAAAGTTGACACTCCCTCCTTTCGAGCCAGCAGCAACAGCAGAATTACAGTACTTATCATGGAAAACTGCTTTCCTGCTTGCCATCACTTCAGCAAGAAGGGTATCTGAGCTACAGGCACTAATGGCAGTACAGCCCTTCCTGATCTTCCATCAAGATAGTGTCCATGAGAACTAATCCTACTTTTATGCCAAAGGTGGTCTCCAGGGTATCTTTAAATCAAGCTATCCACCTACCTACATTCTTCCCCAACCCACAGAACAGGGGAGAAAGACTGTTGCATACCTTGAATGTACATAGACAATTACGTTACTACCTGGACAGGACCAAGAGCAATAGAAAAACTGACCAGCTACTAGTAGCATATGCAGCAGGAATGGAAGGAAAAGCAATTTCAAAACAGACAATCTCTAAGTGGATAGGAAATTGCATTAGATTTTGTTACTCATACCATGGGAAGAAAACTCCAGAAAACATCAGGCCTCACTCAGGCCTCACTCTACAAGGGCTACAGCCACTACCACAGCTTTTTTACGAGGAGTGGCTACCAAAGACATTTTAGAGGCTGCTACTTGGAGCTCAGTGCATACATTTGCCAAGCATTATAATTTACCTTTATACTCCAGATCCCAAGCAGGTTTTGCCACTGCTGTTTTGCAAGGGATCTTAACTACACCATAATCTTATTTCCCTCCCCCAGTTTGGCTATGGTATTCTACCCATTTGTAAGGACTGCAGATGCATCCTTGAAGGACATAGTACAGTTTTGTACCTACCATAAATGTAGATGTCCGATAGGCATGCATCTGCAGTCAGGATTACCCACCCTCCTTCCCCTCTGTGGTACTCCTAGGGTATTTGCCCATCTTGTAGCTAGCTGGGGGAATCTATTATGGTGTATTTGTTTGTATATATGTACATACATGCTTATTTTTGTTTGCTCTCTACTATTTGGAACCATTTGCATTTATCCAAATTTAGCCTTCCTAGAGGGCACCTGGCATCTGGGGCAAGAAACACTGAGGAAAATGGCGTCGGCTGATGCCTTTATACCCGAAGAACTGCAGCTATGACGTCGGGTGAAGTGCGACACCAGCCGAGGCCAGACCCAGACTTTGGAATCCGGCCGACCGAAGGGCTGCCTGACGACAGGACAACCCATTTGTAAGGACTGCAGATGCATGCCTATCGGACATCTACATTTATGGTAGGTACAAAACTGTACTTTCCCCTGATTTTCATTGACATTATTTTTTCACATCTATTCCAAGTGTTTTACAAGTCTATAAATAGGGCTCTTACAACTGTATAGATACGTTTATCATCATTTTGGGCAGATGTCAGTCTGCACTGCAAAATTTAGTTTCTTGTAGTTTATTACATTAACTAAAACATTGACTAATTATATAAAAATAGTTGTATCATTTTCAGTTTGTGGTAAGAGAAGCCTGAGTCAATTGGTTTTGCATGTTAATTATTCTATAATTGCTACAGTCATCCTTGAATTTCTGTTAAGTGTTTTTAGTCTTGGACGTACTGGATTAAACAGTGGGTGCCAGCAGAGGTGAGCAAGGTCATATTCAACCTGATGAGGTATTAAGTGCATTGGTTTCTGGCTTCGTATTGACTTTCATTTCACTGACGGACATTTAAATGCTGAGCTGTTAAAATGTCTTATGCATTTCAATGTATGTATTTATCTGAATGTGCTAACCAGTCTAATCTATTCAGGCATTCATTACAAAGTAGTCAAGTCATATGTCTAGGTGCATCATGTGGACAAACAATGCTTGGCTTAATTTTTTTGGGGGTGGGTATGCTGTTTTATGAAATGTGTGTGTGTCTCTTTCTATAGAATTCTGCTTGGTTGTGTAACTCAGTCATAAGGGAAGGCTGGACAAGAGGTTAGTGCAGCATTTCTTATTAAATTAATACTGTTTTTTATTAAGAATTTTGAAGTTACAGCACAATGGCACTAAATATACAGAGCCAACTGATATTGCCAACATCCTGGCAGATAGGTTCAGTGCTAACTTTACCCCCCTATCACCCCTTAAAGGGCCCATCTCTATACCCGAAGAATGCAAAGTTCCTGTAATTACAGCTGCACAGGTTAAAAACCACACCCTCCAAAGCCAAGAACACAGCATCCATGGGACCTGACAACATCACAGGCTGCGTTCTACATGAACAAACGGTTACCCCACCTAAGCACCATGTTCATTCATAGCCTCACCTCAGGCTTTGTGCTCACTGAATGGTGCACAGCGACGGTTATCCCACACCACAAAGGAGGAGCCACCACAAACCCTGGGAACTGTCGCCCCATTAGCCTAACGAGCCTGGTCTGCAAGGCCGTGGAATGTATCATCATGGAACTTATAAACAAAGACACTGGTAATCTCCAAACTCTGGACCCCATCCAGTTCAGGTTTGTAAAAGGCAGATCATGTCTCTTAAACCTGACAGACTTCTTTGAAGCACTCACCAAAGCCGTAGACGAGGGTAAGGTGGTTCACACAGCCTATCTAGATCGTGCCAAGGCTTTTGACACCATTCCCCACTCTGGAATTATAGATAAACTCAGTAAACTAGGTATAAATCCCTATGTCACAAGATGGGTTGCCAACTGGCTCACTGACAGAACCCACATTGTGAAAGTAGCAGACTCCAAATCCAGCTTCAGACCAGTGACAAGTGGAGTACCACAGGTTTCAGTACTGGGTCCTCTCCTGTTAGCCTGTACTTCAGAAAAGTAGATACCAAACACAGAAGGTCTTTGGCTAACAAAGTTTGCAGATGACTGCAAACTAGGAGCCATAACTGAAAC
This sequence comes from Protopterus annectens, assembly GCF_019279795.1. Lineage (NCBI taxonomy): Eukaryota > Metazoa > Chordata > Ceratodontiformes > Protopteridae > Protopterus > Protopterus annectens. Next base: position 1,677,056,613 of record NC_056741.1, read on the forward strand.
TCCTAATGATGTGGACATCCTACAAAAGGGCCTCACTGAGACAGATGCCTGGTGTCAAAGCCATGGCCTCAATCTCAATGCCAAAAAGTGCATTGTCAACCCCTTTGGTAAAAACTCTGTACCCTTGAGCTACCACATAAGTGGTAGTCTAACACCAAATTTGTGATAAGAGACCTTGGGACACAGGTGGACAGTAGTCTCTCCTTTCATCACATCGCCACAGTAGTCAGGAAATCCTTCTACGTGGCACACCTCATCACAAAAGGTTTCTCCTCTACTAGTCACTCATTAGACCCATTAATAGAGTACAGTGCGCCTTTGGGTTTGTACCACACAAGACAGCTACAACTGGAAAGGTTGCAGAAATATCTCACAAAGAGGATTACCAGTCTCAAACAGATGCCCTGCGCAGACTGTCTCAAAAAACTGCCAGCTTTATTCCGTCGCATATCGCCTTCTCAGAGGTGATCTCTGCCTAACATACAACGCCATGTCAAACCCAGAGCTGTTGGACATGCTCCACTTAAAGAAATCCCAATCCCTCTGAGCTACACGCTCTAGGAACCTAAACCTTGTCACCACAATAAACCAAACATGCTGGATGGATAGATTCCTGTCCCAGAGACTTCCCGTACTCTGGAACAAACTACCTATCTATATCAAACAAAGCTCCTCATTAGCACTCAAGAAAAATCTTGATGATTGGATGGGAAATAAGAAATTCACCCCGGGGATCACCTTTATGGCTCTACTCGACAGGGGCACAGGAAAATAATTTTCTTGGGTGGCTAAAGCCAAGGTACCTTTTTGGCTAGGCTTGTCTAGGCCCTAGGGCCAATAGCCTAGTACCTACCTATGAATGTGCAGTAATTTCACTGTGTGTTTGTGTTAATGGGGGAGTGTTATCTCCATTGCTAACTGGCTATTTTTTCACTGATTGCTTGATAGTATGATTTTCTAGGAGGTTTACTGTGTTCTTTTTGCTTTGCTCTGTAGGATTTTAGCCCTACTAAGAAGATACATTCATTTTTGAAGGTGTTAGTGTGGCTTATTTGTTATGCATTTATATACAATATTTATTGTCTTTTCCTTTTGTGGACAGTGACAATACGTTCAGAATTAGTTTTGTTGAGGGGTTGTGAAACCAGAGTTGTCCTCCTAGTGCTGTAGCTTCAGTGGTATGTGAAAGTGGTTATGACCATGTTTTATTGCTCAGATACTGGGTAGGTTTTCCTCCTGCTGTCTCAAAGGAAACAATGGTTCACTTCACACAAGAACATGGATGGCTCCAGTGAGACATTGTGGTACATGCTTACAAGTCTAGTGACTGATGCTGTAGGTTAGTTGTACGTTTTTATGTATGACATTATTTAAATTGCCTTTCATTGTTTGTCAAATCTTGAATTTGGAATATATGTTGTAGGAAGAAATAAGTATGAATGATACATTCAGTGTATTGTTGTGCCATGTTTTGTGCATAACTAGTAGATTCATATGTTTATACTAGAGTAATGGCTACTAGAGTCTTTACAACTCCAAAATCATGTATAACTTTTAATTACCCTAATTCACGTTAGTTGGAGAACAACCAGATTTTGAACATGGATTTTCTAAAGACTAAGTATGAAACTGTAATGTTTGACATTACAGATTAATCTCCAGTGATTTACCAGAAAATCAAAACATTTTATAAGGAGAAGGGTAATAACAGGAGACTAAATCAGGGACAGTTGAGCAGTATGAAGTAATTAACTACCAATAATATTGCTTTCATATTTTTTGTCTGATTTTTTTTGTAGTGTGGGTGGCCAGTTATTTCCACAGATTTCATTATCTGGGTGTAGTTTTTTTCTTGGTTTTTAGTTGGGCAGCTGTTGCAATCACAAGTTGTAATATATTATATTATATTATTTTACAATACATTACATTAGTGGGGTGTAGGCAGGGAAAACATTTGTAAGGACAAGGTCAAATATATTTGCTTACTGACGTCTGACTATTGGGAAAGTCTAACTGGGTAGTTGTCCAGTTTTATCTAGATAAAGTTAGGATGCGTGTGAAAAGGGCAAGTCAGGAAGTGTAGTAAGGTATGATTAGGAAGTTGTTCATATTTAAGAATATCATTATCCCGAGGTTGGGCAAAAACCGAGAAAGTTGTTGGCTAAGAAGTACTTCTGAATTGTTTTGAAGGACTGGAGGGGGGAGGGTATTGATCTGATGAATATAGATAGTCCCAAGCCTTAGCAACATGGTATAAATATAGATCATGGCCTGCAGATTTGATAGGGCTGTGGACAAAGGGTTTTCCTCACTGAATCATAGTGATGGAGTACGAACATAGTTGTGTGGAATGGTATTTAGTACTGGACAAGCACGTGATTGCTGGCTAATGTTGTAGGTATGAAGAAGCTCTCTATACGTTAGTTGATGGGTTTAGTTCTGACTAATTTAGGCTTTCAGTGTTATACAGTACTGGGTTCTGAAAGGGGATTTGCTGATAATTTAGCCACCTTATTATAGTATTGCTCAAATTTTGCTTTTTATGCCGACTGGAAGTTAGTAGGAATGGGTGCTCCATAAACTAGTGAGGGGAGGTGTTAATTAGTGGAGAGTATAGCTGTAATTGTATTGGTGAGAGAGTTTTTGGATCTGTAAAGCATTGCAATTTTTAGGTGAGTTTTTTTTATGCATTTTTGTATGTGCATCTGAAATGTAAGATTACATGTTCATAGATAAGGTAAGGTCTAGGCTACCTGCTCCTGCAGACCATTTTATCTAGCTAATTTCCCTTTTGTGTTTGAAATAATCTATCCCATTTGGTTTAGATTGGCCTCACATGTCCCATGGCTGATAATTACATATTACCCCTAATGAGAATAACTGGGGTCATACCATAAGTAATTTGAGTGGAGCCATGCCTAGGGTAAAGCATCTAGGAGCTGCATCTGTCCATCAGTAATGTATGGGGCAGTGTGTATGTACACTTGTGCATATATATATATATATATATATATATATATATATATATATATATATATATACACACACACACACACGTGTGTGTTCACGCATGTGTATGTTACATGTAAAATAGACACACATTTATATATACATTTGCAAATACACATGCACACACATGCATATAGGTGTTTAAAAACAGTCGTCTTGTGATCCAGCTGGGTAACCACCAGATAACATAAAGGTTTACACCTAACCTCTTGAGTTTGTCAACCAATGCTTGAGTGAGGTGTTGTCAAATGCCTTGGTCAGGTCAAGGTAGGCAGTGTGAAACATTTTGCCCTCATCCATTGTTTTTGTCACCAAAACAGTAAGCAAGAGCTGTGCTTGATGAAACCCGCCTGGGTTAGGTCTAGTGTCTGGAAGTTTCCTGTGTCATTATTGATCATTTCCATGATGATTTTTTCCATTGATTTGCATATGACACTAGTGAGATTATGGGGCTATAGTTCCCAGGGTTTGTAGATGGTCCCACTTTTGGACAGAGGGCTGACTATTGCTGTTCACCATTCAATATGCACAAAGCCTGTTTGGCGGCTACAGTTTAAATAGCAATCCGGAGGGCCTGATAGATCATGTTTCATGCCTGGACCCATCAATGCATTGTTCTTAAACTTACAGTGGACATTGAAGACCTGTTCCTAATGATAGCAGGGTGTTTATATTTGATATTTTTTTAGGAGATTGAGAAGGGGAGAGGGCCAAAATTAGAGCTGAATTTGTCTGCCATTAATTTTTTTTTATATCTTCTGGCTCACTATAAATGGCTGCATTAACAATGAGCTCTGCACACATTTGTGTATTGTCTTTCAGGTTACAGATATAGCTACAGTATGTCTTGTGGTTGTCCTTTGGTCTGGGAGGCCATCTTTACCTCAAATTTGGCTTTGGTAGACATTATTTTTACACAGAGTAGTTTGTTTAATTTGAGAGTGCTTTTATCCTGCTGGGTGGTACACCTCTTAATTTTTGCCATGATTTTCTTCCTTCTATTATAGAGCATCCCAATGTTGTGATTCCACCACAGTGGCTTTTTTTTTTTTTTTGTTCTGTACTTATTCCAGGTGGGTACATCTTCCTCTATGCAGCTACTGGCATACTTGTATAAAGCTTCTGTGAACAGTTGTCCAGAGGCAGAAGAGTTCTCAGGGGATGGGTTGTGGGGGCTTGAAATGTCACATTAGGGACTAGCATGTATGGGCCTGTGAGCCTTAGAGTAGTACCTAAACAATCTAGGATTAGCTGGGGTTCTGGGTTTTATTTTTACTTCAAAAGAGACTATTTTGTGGTCTAACCTCTCCAGAGAGGACATTACACCAAGTGATTTGCAGCAGTCTCCCATATTAGTGAGGACAAGATCCGGTGTGTTTGTGCCCTGGTCGGTGTAATCATAGGATCATAGGAGATCATAAGCAATTACTCGGCTATTGACCCAGAGGTCATTTTTAACCTAGCCGTTTAAACCCAATGTAATACAGTAGAGGTACTACTTAATACCCACAATTGCATTTAGTGATGACTACCCATGTCCAGGAGGGTTGTGGGTGCTATCCCTGCTAAGAATTTATGGTGCCCCATCTACTCATCCAGGTTCCTCTTGAACAGAGTCATACAGGTGCTCATTTTCACATTAATTAGTAGCCTGTTCCAAAGACATGGCAGTCACTGGGAGACAAATCTGTCCCTCCAGCATGTCCTGTTTAAGTTGCAGGCCATATTTAAGTCCCTGGAACAGGTAACCCTACACCCATTTGATTTACTGATATGCAGTAAGTTCATTAGGTTTGGGTCCTGGGTTGCTCTATAGGCTAGATGCAAGTTTCCCCTAAGAAGTCTATATGATAGAGTATAATGATAGGGATTTTAGTTGGTCCTTATAAGGCACATGCTGGAGGCCCTTGATCTTCTCTTTTTTTATAAACCTCTGAGGTCTCTCAAACTGCTGTAGCTGCTCAGTAAGGTACATATCGAATGGGGCATTATATTCAATTATGGGCTGGATAAGTGCCGAGTACAGGGGATTATAACTTCTTTGCTCTTGAGATGATGCCTTTACTAATCAAGTGAGCTACATGGAAAGTTTTCCTTACAATGTTATGCACATGGTGGTCAAAGTTAAGGGTGCGGTCAACTTGTGATCCCAGATCCCTTACCACTTCATGGGTACTTAGGGTATTGTTATTGATTTGATAGTGTGAAGGGACATTGTGCTGAAGGGAATGATGATGCATTTCTTTGCATTCAGTTTGAGACCGTGACTAATACACCAGCTGTTGGTCTGTGTGAGACCATCATGGAGTTTACTGAGTCATTTGCAGATTCAGTGATTGCACTTAGTTTGCAGTCATCTGCAAACTTTGTCAGCCACAACCTCTTTGTTTTGACGTGAACTTCTGAGAAGTATATCCCACTGACCCCTCTGACACCCTACTGGTAGCAGAGACCTGCTAGAGTCACACACATTGATAGTGTTTGTCTGGTTTGTAAGCCAGTTGGCAACCCATCTTACAACGAAGGGGTTTACATTCAATTTGCTAAATTTATCGGTAATGCCTGAATGTGGGATTGTGTTGAAAGACTTTGCCAAATTTAGGTATGCTGTGTGCACAGATTTGTCCTCATCAATGGCCTTTGTTACACTTTCAAAAAATCCACCAGATTTAATCTGCCCTTCATGAAGCCGAATTGGGTAGGGTCCAGGGTTTGGATGTCAACTATGTACACACACACACACACACACACACACACACACACACACGTGTGTGTGTGTGTGTGTATATATATATATATATATATATATATATATATATATATATATATATATATATATATATATATATATATATATATATACACACACATTATGATGTCCATAATGATACATTCCATGGCCTTAAAAGTTAGGCTGGTCAGGCTAATGGATCTATAATTCCCCAGGCCTGTTAGGGCACTTTTTTGGAGGGTAATAACTGTAGCTGCTCTCCATTTTGTAGGAATAAATCCTGTGGTTAGTCTATGATTGAAAATAGTACTTAGTGGTGATGCTAGTTCATGTTTTAGCCTGTTTAGAAGACAGCTTGGACTGTCATATGGTCCCATAGAGGCCCATGTTCTTTGACTTGGACAGGGCTTTGAGGAGCTGCTCTTCAGATATGTAAGGTGGGGGGGGGTTCGGGGGACTGTTGTAAGTTAGGAGGGGATAAGGGAGTGAAATTTTCACAAAACCTATCCACCAGCAGGTTCGCTATCTCTGTGGTGTCAATGATTGTGATACCATTGGCCTCCATTTCTGCACATGCTTAAGCCTTGCCGTATAGGTTACGTACATAGCTCTAAAAGGCCTTATGGCTATCCTTGACTTGCTAGGTTTCTCTCAAAGGAGCTCTTGGACGATTTGACAAGTTGTCTTATTTGCCTGTTAAGGCTGCGGATGGTGCTTTTGCATTGTTGGGTCCTTGTCTTTGTTTTCTTGGACATAAGCATTTTGAGATTATTGTAGTATTTGTTGATGCTGGAAGTCCACCATGGCAGTTTGATTTTACTGGGGGCTCTGGCTTTGATTCTGTCTGGTACACCTGAGTATATTCACTTATTCAAGTGATTGTACAGGGTTTAAGTGTAAGCTTTGGTGCATTTACCACTTTCAGCTTGGGGTAGGGCTTGGAATGCATGTATACCTTCACCTAGGAGGGTATAGTTTGCCTTGGTGAAGTTTTTTAGTTTGATTTCACCCTTTGTGAGTTGTAGTGTTTGTGCCAGTTCAAAGGTAACTGATTCATGGTCAGTTTTAACTACTGAGGGTCCAACGGTTGCAGCAGTGCACCTGTTTCACTTGTTGGTAGTGCACAGATCTAGAATGTTTCTCTTGTCGGGGACATGGACAATTTCCTCCAGGGCATTTGAATTCACAAAGTCAAGGAAGTTTTGTTCTAGCGAGTTCGGGTAGAGTAGGTTCCTGGTTGACGGTACGATAATTGAATTCCCCCACAACCATTGTGTTAGGTAAAATTGGGGTTGTCTTCAGTTTGGTTAAGTATGCTTCATGGGTTTTGTGACCCATGGAAGGGTAGTCTGGTCCAGGGAGTTTGTCTTTACAAAATCTAAGAGTTTATGTGCCTGTACGTTTGGTGTAATATACGCTTCCCAGTTAATACTGGTGTAATTAAAGTCACCCGTGAATATGCCATTGGGTTGGATGGTGAGTATTTTCAGTAAGCTTAAATGCATGTTATGAGTTTCCTGGGTCTTAGAGATGGGGCCCACAGCTTACAGAAAATGGTATGGGATTTTGCCTGTGGTGATTTGAATGTGGAGAGGCTCAAGTGCATAGTGCATCATCCTGTTTGACCAACCTTGAGGTATATTGTGTAAATCGAGACCCCTCCATCTTTAGTCCCTGTCTGTGTAGTAACTGGTCTGTACCTGTGGCTTTAAACCATATCTCAGTAACCACACAGACATAAGCATTCTTTAGGGCAAAGAGAGTTTCTAAGCAGTGAGGTTTTTGTTTAGACTCTTATTGAGTTGTAATACCTTTAGATTTTCTTTGTTTTGATTTGCTATTTCAGAAGTATTCAGTTTTGCATTGCCTAAAAAAGGCACTATGGAGGAAGACAATATTTTGGCTAATATTCAAAGGCTTAGAGGGGAGCGGTACATACCATCCCTGGCAAAGCAGTGTGGTCTGTTAACCATCTCCTACCATGCTGACAAATCTTGCACCCCCTTAGAATGACACCAGAAACTAATCCAATTATTACGGTTGGTCATCTTTTTTTTCATGTTGTTCATAGGTTCATAGATTAGTACTAAGCTAACTGCCCTTGCGAGCCATTTTAAGCCTAGCCAGCTATCCCTTGAGACTCAAACCCTACATCTTGTGTTTGTAAGGTAAACACCTTAACCATTAGGCCACCCTCCTAACATCATCCTTGGAGAAGGCAAAATGCTACTCAGTGCTAGTCTCATACCACCCTGGGACACGTATTCCAAGAGCTCCATGATGTCTGTTTTCATTAGTCTAGGAGATGCATCTCAATTCATTTACACCTATGTATCATGGACTACGACTGAGTCATACTGGTACTTGTGGTTCAATGACCTGAGTGCATGAGTAATGTGACCGATCCTGGCCCCTGATAAGCAACTGAATGCGACTTTCTCCTTTCTCGGCCTGATGAGAGGGACATCAGTGTGTCTCACGATGGAGTCTTCAATGACTAGAATGTTGGATTATGTGATGGCTTGCCTTATGGGCTCAGAAGTAGGGGCTCCATGAGATTTGACTGCATGTGTTAATGTGGGTGTTTTGAAAGAGTATGTTCAGGGTTGCTGAGGTGGTTTGTTATGTGCACTTTGGGAGGTCTTCGGGATTTAGGCAGGTTACATTTAAGTGCCTCAGCATACGTGGGTCTATATGTCTGCTTTGAATTGTATGTAATGGGTGCAGCATGTGTACTACTGGCAACCTTATTGATATTAGGAGTGCTTTTATGTGAGAGCTTTGCCTCCAGTGACATTTTGTAAATATATTTCTCACATACCATATCAGTTTGAGAATTAACTGGCTGTCAGTATACAGGCAAGTTCTGCATTGCTTCAGGATGCCCATATCCACCAAGCTGGTAACAGAGGTAGTGGCTAAGTTCATATCCATGGCAACATACCCGTTTTTATTGATTAGACAGTTGGAAACATTTTATTTGTTTTGTTGAGTGAACTCATTTTTTTTTAATTGTAAACAGTTCTTACAAAGGACTAAAATAGACATGATTTTTGTTCTGTAACAAGTTTATGGCTGAGTAAATATTCACTTTCTAGTATTTTAGTAACTAGTTTAGCCAATGAAATGTTTCTGTCAAGGCTTTTCTCTCTATACAGTAAGGTTGAGAGGTATAACTAAAATTAGAACTGAAATGTCATGAAATTACAGGATATTTAATGGCTTTTACCACATGTATATCTATCTATCTATGTATCTATATGCAGAGAGAGAGAGAGAGGAGCAAGAGAGGTGTGTGTGTGTGTGTGTGTGTGTGTGTGTGTGTGTATATATATATATATATATATATATATATATATCTTTATACGTGTATAAATGTGAATGTGGCTGGCTGTGTACATGCATGTATGTGTGGGGGTGTGATGCGTTTGTGTGTGTGGTGTGTGTGTTTATGCGCACGCACACACACACACACACACATATATATATATATATATATATATATAATGTGTGTGTGTGTGCGTAAAAGATGAGTAGTCATACAGGGAGGTCTATAGTTTGAAAGGACAAGGAAGTGGTATTGGATTTTTTTGTGGAGAAGCTCAAGTGAATTGTCCTGTTTGACAAGTCTAGTGGTATATTTATTTTTTTATGCAAATTAAGACACCTCATCTGTATAGCATCTCCTTCAATGTTGAATATTGCACCCCCTTAGAATGACACCAGAAACTAAGCCAGCTATTAGTCATCTTCTGTTAACATTGTGGCATCATCCTTGGAGAAGGTAAAATGCTGCTCAGTGCTAGGCTTATACCAGCATGAGACACACATTCCAAGAGCTCCATGATGTCTCTCTTCATATAGTCCAGGGATGTACATCTCAGGCCATTTACACCCACATGGACTGTGACTGAGTCATACTAGTACTTGTGGTCCAGTGACCTAAGTGGGTGCATAATGTGGTGTATCCTGGCCCCTGGGAAGCAACTGACCATGGCTTTCTCCTTACTCAGCCTGGTGAGAGGGACATCAGTGTGTCTCACAATGGAGTCTCCAATGGCTAGAATGTTCGATTCAGTGGTAGCTTGCCTTTTGGGCTTAGAAATAAGAGGGTCCATGAGACGTGGCTGCATGTGTTGATGTGGGTGTTTTAAAAGAGTATGTTCAGGATTGCTGATGGAGTTTGTGTACTTCATCTAGGAGGTCTTTGAGGTTTATGTAGGTTGCATTTAAGTGCCTCAAAATATGTGTCTGTGTTTGCTTTGAATTTTGTGATGGGTGCACTGTGTGTACTACTGACAGCCATATTGACATTAGAAGTACTTTTATGTGAGGGCTTTGCCTCCAGTGACATTGTGTAAATACATCTTTCATATACCATATCTGTTTGAGAATTTACTGTTTGTCAGAAAACATGAGACAATTTCTACATTAACTCAGGATTCCCTTGTCTACCAAGCTGGTAATGGAGATAGTGGTAAAGGTCATATCCATGGCTACAGAACCCTTTTTTTATTGATTAGACAGTTGCAGACATATTTGTTTTGTTGAGTGTACTCACTTTTAATTGTAAGCATTTTATTTTTTCAAAAGACTATAGCAAACATTATTTTTTGTTATGTAAGAAGCTGGAACCTGAAAAATGAGAAAAAAGTGGCCTAGTCCTTTAATGTGGAAAATAGCCATGTATGTGTTAGCACAATCTGCATGCTTTCAACCTTTACCTTGAAATTATGGACAAAGAAGAAATAATTTGGGAAAACATTTATTTATTTATAAATTTGATCTATTTATTTTATTTTATTTATTTACTGCTGCGTGAACTGTAAAGACATGCAGGTAGGTGAGTGTGGGTGTGCCTTCGGTGAAGGTGGAGTGTCGGGCTGGCAACTCGGCACCGTAAAAACCACTGCCAATCATTAGTGGACCGGTGATCCGCTGTGGCGACCCCTAACCTGGAAAAGCCAAAAAAAAATTGCTATTGACATTTGTTAACTGGGTTGATCCAGCTAGGCTTGTAGCGCATTTTCAGTGGAGACCCAAGAAGAAAAGCTCCATTCAAGCAGTTTATAGAAATTAGAACATCTGAGTCTAAAGAATTACAAAAAAATATGGTAAACAAATAATAAAGACACAAGTAAATTGCATGCACAAAGGTGTATACACATCATGTTTTACAGTGAAATTATATATTACAAATTTATATAAGAATTTTGACCATCCATGCATTCATTAAGTTTAGAAAGTATCCATATAATAGAGCACTTAGATGAAAAAGTAGGGATTGTTTAGGTGTGTATGTGGGCTATGGGGAGTTTAGGTTGGGCCTTGACAAGGGCAAGTTTTGGAGTTAAGTAGATGAAGTTTTTCATTTTTAAAGTGTGAAGGGTGTGTGATGGAATATATGTCTAGGGGGAGTTTGTTCAAAGCTTGGGCCACGGAGTGTTTACATAGAAATTTGCCTACTGTTTTTTTGGGGCTGGTAGATGTCTAGCAGTTGCTGATTAGAGGTATGGAGAGTCCACGTTGGGGTACAGATAGAGACAAAGGAAGAGAGAGCAGGACATGATGAAGGTTTGTAAAGAATGCAATGTAACATTTGAAACTGTGATAGCGGTAGTTGGTTGGGGAGTTCAAGCTAATGGAGGGAGTTTAGGGCGTGGCAGTGATCTGCATTATACGGAGAGTTTGTGATAAATCTAGCTATCTTATGGTAAGTTTGTTGAAGTTTATTCAAGGTTGTGGCCTGAATGTTGTTAAGAACTGGGGCAGCATATAGAAGGGAGGGAAGGAGGAGTGCTGTGCAAGGGAGAGTCTGGCATTATGGGTTAGATATTTTTTGTTGTGATGCAGTAAACCTAGTTTCTGACTTGTCTTTTTATACACTGGAGTATGTGCTGGTTGAATTTGAGTTCATTATCAATGATAACTCCAAGGAGTTTTGTGTGGGTTTCGGGTTGGATTATTGTATTGTTACAGGAAGTAATAGCAAAGGTGGATTTGTGTTGAGTGAGAGAATGAGGGATAGAGTGTAAAAGTTTGGTAGTCTTATGGTTAAGGATAAGTAGATTATCAGACAGCCACTGTTCAGTGGATAGAAAGGCATGTTGGGTTAGTGTATGGAGTTCAGAGATATTAGAATGAAAAGAGACAAGATGGAGCTCTCAGATTGTGGCCCAGGCAGGTATGACCCTAGCCTTGAGCAGCATCCTACAGTCACCCAGAATGATACCACAGAACAATTAGAAAATGATTGACTTCAACAACTGGCTAAGTTTCTGGTGTCACTCTAAGGAGATCCAGTATCTATCTGCTTGGGATGACATGATTGACAGACCTCGATGCTTGATCAGAGATGGCCTGCATCTGTCACCCCTGGGTTTCCGGATACTGGCTAAGGCTCTTATCACCCCTGTAGCGCCTTTTTAGGCGATGTTCCAAAGACCAAATTATCACCGTAACAGCTATAAACAAATGCAATCTGATGGCCATGCTGCTCAATGCTAGATGTCTAAATCTCAAGATGCACTTGCTCGAAACACTCCTCAAAATGAAGAACGTCGACATTTGTGCTGTAACCTGGTTTAAACCAGCAGAAAGTACCCTGCGCTACCAAGCTATAACTCATTCCACACCTTTCAGCCCCAGAACATGGACCGAAGCTACAAAGGCATTGGTGCCTCCATATTCATAAAGGATATGCACATTTCCAGACTAGTAGCCCAGCATAAGGCATCTGAGATACTTCAGGTACAACTAACATTGGGTAAGACAGTGATTCAGGTTGTAGCCTGCTATAGGTCCCCAACCATGTCCCAAGACACTCACTCAACGTTCCTAAGCACCCTGGAAACTATTAGGGTCCAACCCAACACTTTCATACTAGGTGACTTCAATTACCCCTCCATCAACTGGGAAAATTACTCGTGCACCAATACACTGGCCCATTGCTTCCTCAACCAGCTCATTCTTACCCCCACCGGAGGAAGCAACATCCTTGACCTGGTTATTACTAACATGGGCAACTGTTGCTCTACACCAATAGTTAATTCCTCCCTTGTTAGATCCAACCACAATCTAATCACCATGGAAATTCACATATCAGCCATACCCCCTGCAAAGGTAACCACCATGAAAAACTTCTCCAAAGCTAACTTTGGGGTCCTAAAAACAGAGGTGGCTAACTTCACGGCACCCATGCAAATACAGAACAGTTGCATGATCGCTGAATCATACACCAATGCACTGTATGAACACACACACAAATGCATGGATCTTGCCATACCCAATAGAACCAAGATGCTCTCCTCCAAACAAAGGAAGCCAATCTGGTGATCCTCTGCCATAAACAAACGCTACAACAGAAGGAGAAAACTGATGCAGAATAGGATGAAGTCCCAAGACTGGAAAAACTCCCTTCTCAGCCTCAATAAAACGTTGAGATCACTCATCATATCCTCTAAAGCTAGCTATGAAAACAGAATTGCAGCAGATAGTAAAGACAACCACAAGGCCTACTATAGTTATGTAAAGAGTCTCCATGGCAGTACCCAGATTTGCTCTGAGCTACTGCACAATGGTACCTCCTATACCGAGCCAACAGATATTGCCAATATATCGGCTGCCAGATTCAGTGCCAACTTTATGCCTACCAAAGGACCAATAATACCAGTAGATTGCCAGGCACCCAGTATTACTGCTGCACAGGTTAAAACAGCACTGTCCAAGGCCAAGAATACAGCTTATATGGACCTGACAATATCACTGGCTGTGTTCTACATTAACTACAGAGTGAACTGGTGCCTCACCTGTGTGCCCTGTTCAGTCACAGCCTCGCCTCAGGCTTTGTCCCTACCAAGTGGTGCACTGCTACAGTTATCCCTCTCCACAAAGGATAAGTGACTACAGACCCTGGGAACCATCGCCCCATTAGCCTGATGAGTCTGATATGCAAAGCTATGGAATGCATCATCATGGACCTAATAAACAAGGATATAGGGAATCTCCAACCTCTGGATCCCACACAGTTTGGTTTTGTGAAGGGTAGGTCATGCTTGCTCAACTTGGTCGGCTTCTTTGAGTCAGTCACCAGAGCTGTGGATGAAGGCAAGGTAGTTCATACAGCCTGCCTTGATCTGGCAAAGACCTTTGATACCATTCCCCACTTAGGAATCACAGAAAAACTCACTAAGCTTGGCATCAACCCCTATATCACTAGATGGGTTGCAAACTGGCTCACAGATAGAACCCACAGTGTGAAAGTAGCTGACTCCAAGTCATACTGCCAACCAGTCATGAGTGGAGTCCTACAGGGTTTGGTCCTAGATCCTCTCCTGTTTGGTATCTACTTCTCTGAAGTCCAGACCAACACAAGAGGACCCTGGCTGACAAAGTTCGCAGATGATTGCAAGTTGGGAACTATTAACTCCCTAAGTGATGTTGACATTCTACAGAAAGGCCTCACTAAGTCCAAAGACTGGTGTCAGAACCATGGCCTTAAGCTCAATGCCAAAAAAGGTGTCATCCCCTTTTGGAAAAATGCAGTTCCCATGAATTACCACATTGATGGTAGTCCACTGAACACAGTGTTATAAGAGATCTGGGAACACAGGTTGACAGCAACTTCTCTTTTGACCACCACATTGCCGCTGTCGTCAGAAAGTCCTGTGTGGCACATCTCATTACTTTTGCACCCAGGAAGAAAGAGGTCATTGTCTCCGTCTACTCTTCCCTCATTAGGCCAGTCGTTAAGTACAATGCCCCATTTGGCATGTACCTCACTAGACACCTGCAACAACTGGAGAGGCCACAAAAGTACCTCACAAAGAGGATCCTAGGCCTTAAACACTTGTCCTATATGGACAGATGCAAAAAAACTCCCGACTATTCTGCGTCTTATATCGCCTACATAGAGGAGATTTCTGCTTGACTTGCAAAGCCATGTCTGACCCAGATCTGACAGAAATGCTGCAGCTGAAGAAATCCCAATCCCTCCACACCACACACTCCAGAGACCTCAACCTCATTACCGCAATCAACAGAACAAGATGGAGGAGCAGGTTCATAACCCAGAGACTGCCCCCCACATCCCCCCCTAACTAAATATACCAACTGTGAGATCACACTATAGTGGGGAAAAGGGCAAATTTCCCTGTGGTGGCCAAGTGATTCCTTTCCTGGTTAACATTTACGTTGACGTGATGTTTTGTGTATGTAAGGTTTCAATGATCGTAAGTGGTGTTTACATTTTTGAAGTAGACACACACACACACACACACACACACACACACACACACACACACACACACACACACACACACACACACACACACACCACACACACAAATACCTACTCAGGAAGAAAACTGTGGAAACACTCTTTTTTGTATGGGAAACTTATTCAGTTGAATGACCACATCACCCACTTCAAGAACCCAAATGTTATGACATATGGATTGGATGAAAGTTATCCTAAATTGCCACCAAAATATAGTCTGAAACGTAGATGTACAACATGTGGGTAAATATACTATTACCCTACCTTGAATTATGTAGTTGATACATTTGTGGTGTCTACATAAGAATATTGTACCCATTCCATTTCTGTTAAGGCTCAAAGGCATGGAATCTGAAATATTTATACTTTTTTTTTTCTTTTACATAGTCTAGTCAACTCAATGTGTTAAGGGAAGTTTGACAAAATCAGTTTGCATATGAGTTTCTCTAAGCTTGCCAGTATCATCTTTGGCAATCTATTAGGAGTTACTGATGTTTGAACCCAGGGAGTTAAACAGCAGGTGACAGACAAGGTGTAAATGTCTGCATTTAACTTGATGAGACACAAACTACACTGTTTTAGACTGATCCTGAAAGAATGTCTTTAAACTGAAAGAAAAGCGTAAGTGACAGACTGTTTAAAGTTTATTCATTTATTCAATGCATTTATTTTAATGTGTTGATTTTATGCATTGTTTCTGAGTCAATCATATACTGAGACAAGGCTATCAGATTTTTTTAAATAGTTGGGGCAGGGTGGCTGGTGGATAGGTTTATGTTGCAGGTGATGCATGCCTATAGACTGTACCTCACATGATGACTCACTGGTCACAGAGGATGGCTGGAGGAGAGCTTCATGCATTATATATATATATATATATATATATATATATATATATATATATATATATATATATATATATATATGTCACTTTTTTTCTTTGTTTTTTTTTTTTTTTTTTAACTTTATACACACTTTATAGCTGATGAGTGTGGATATATGAACCATGATCAGTGGGCTATGTGAAAGGGACACTTTGGAGCTGATTTGTGAAAACAAGCTATCTAGAAGAAAATAACTATTCGAGCAGTTTAGAACCTCTACTTATACCACACAGCTGCCAGATGTTACAGGTAATGTACTTTTTATGTCAGGAGGACTCTTATTGAGGGTTGGCACAAGGGTTGAGGGTTGGCACAATGGTTAAGATTTTTACCTCGTATACAAGAAAAAGAAGTTATGTACTCACTGTAACATTCTATCTGAGTAGTTGTACTTCATTTGTCTTCAACCTGTGGGTTTTCAGATCCATATCAGATCTGACACTGCCTCATTTTTCCAGCTATGTATCCGAGCGCCAAGCTCCTCTCCTTACCCATGATGCCCCCCTTTTCCCTTCTCCCTTCAGATCAAGTTTGCTGCCTAAAAGGTACCAGACACCCACCCAACAGCACCTTATCATAATAATGAGTCACTGCCAACTCCCGGGCCTAGACTGGGCCAAGGACCTCACGATTTATGCAAAGGTATTTGAAGACTGCACAAAAATAAGGTCAGGGGGAAGTAAGGGGGGAAAGGTTGAAGACAAATAAAGTAAAAGTACTCAGAACATTATGGTGAGTACATAACTTCTTCATCTGAAGTAGTTTACTTCATTTGGTCTTCAACCTGTGGGACAGAGTCCCAAGGTACTATAATATCCTGGGTGGCCCTCATGGAAGGATATTCTTGCCTTCATGCCTTTCACAGCATAGGCTTGAGCAATGCATTGGGAAATCCAGTGAGCAGTAGTTACCTTGGAAATCGCTTGCCTAGGAAGGGTTTAGCATAAGACACGAACAACTGATCCAATTTATGAAAATATTATGTCCTGTGCAAGTAAAATATCAATTGCCTATGAACCTCAAGCATATGCAGCTTGTATTCCCCTTTGTTTTAGAAGTTAGGGGAAAAAAACTTCTAAATTGATAGTCTGATTAATATTAGCTTCCGAGGCCACCATAGGAAGGAAAGATGGATTAGTGCGCAGTGACACTGTCTTTGTAAAAGATCATGTAAGGCATTTTGATAGAGCCTGAAGCTCTTATACTCCTCTGGCAGAGGTAATGGCAACCAGAAAAGCCATTTTCCAGTTCAAAAAGTGCAAATCAACTGAAGCTGCGTGCTCCAAGGATGCAGAGACCAGTGCCTGTAACACTAAGATAAGATCCCATGGAGGTGTAGGGTCCTTAACCAGGGGTCTAAGAAGGTCTTTCAAAGTTTGGAAGAAGCCAAAGAAGACATATTCACCCCAACCTGAAAATTAGAAATAGCTGCAGGTTGTACTTTAACTGTAGAGGAATTGGCACCTTGATGAAAAATGCTCGCCAGAAAATCTAAGACAGCCGAAAATGGTGCAGTAAAGGAATCCAAAGCCTGCTGAGTGGCCCATATGGAGAAACGTCTCCATTTACTATGATGCACCATTCTGGTAGAGAATTTGTAAGCCACTACCAAAATGGACTTTACAGGGGATGACAATCCAGGAGTCCTAACAGTCGTGGGAACCGGAGTAGCCAAGCCGTGAGCTTCAGACTGTTCAGATCTGGGTAAGGGATCCCTGAGAGATGAGAAATAAGATCTGGAACTGGATCCAATGTCCATGGAGGAACTACCAGATGAGACCACAGTAAGGGAAACCAAACCTGATGAGACCAGAATGGGGCGATGAGGATCACAGTGCTCCCCAGCCTTCAAGCTTTCGGAAGAAACTGACATGAGGGGAAGCAGAGGATAAGCATAAAGGAGACTGGGAGGCCAAGCATGCACCAATGCATCTCTTGGGGCTTCCCGCTGTGGGGGGGGGGGGGTTCCAAGAGAAAAAGCCAATGCATTTCACATTGGAAGGAGATGTGAAGAGATTGCAGCAAGGATGACCTCACCTTAGGAAATCTGTTCCAGTACTGAAGGATTCTGAGATCATTCGGAAGGCATCAGAATCAGTGGCGGCTGGTGACTTCAAATTAATGGGGGCTGCAAGAGACAGCTGAATGGGTGGGGCCAATTGGAAGGGGTGTGACCAACTAGAAAGGGGTGGAGCTATGCTCAAAACCACAACAACTGGAACTTTAAATACGCTGCCCTGGGTGCCAAACAGTCATTACGAGAGTCCAATCAAGACAAAATGAAACAAAAAATATTTCAATGCATTGGCTACATGATAACTTACTTAATATCTAGATGGAAACACAAAAGTTGTGAGGCATGAAAAAATAAATTGCTTTTTAAATACATTACTGGAATGCCAGTCAAAATCAAGTATAAAAAAAAAGCAGCACTCAGCTCAAACCACTTCTCCTTGTACTGCAGTTCTAATTATAATTTATATTCAGCTTTATAAAATTACCAAGTAATATGCTGAAAGTAGCAATCTCTGTGATACCCCCACTTGTAAAAATGTTTCTAATCCAAAAAAGACCTGCTGCCTGACAACAATCATCTACTTCTTTCATGGAGAACACATGATCAAAGTAAAAAATGAACAGCGAACAAGAAACAAGCTGAAGATAAATTGCTTAAAGGATTACTGCACAAGTTATGGACCACACATGATCGACTGGCATTCTGTTTAGTTTATGGGTAAAGCCTGCAAAGATAACCAAGTCTCCAACAAATGAGCTTCTGAAAATACTGTAATCCTGTCCTTTATTACAAATACTGTCATATGCATTTCAATACCTAAGGCTTATTCGTTGTCTAGTTATGTAAATATTCTCTGCATGGCAACAATGAAAAGGTTTTCAATGTTGGTAATTTTTTCACAGTATGCTTATTAAAGCTTACTTGCATCTTGCAATGTCGGAAAAGCTTACCTGATGGTCATTAAAGAATTGCTACTTTAATACAGAGCAAGAGGGCACTGCAACAGCATGCATTTTCTGAATAATAAGAAGCATAAATCAACAGTATAAAAATGACAGAAAACCAGAACATTCTGCAAAATCAAGGACAGATGAAATGCCACAGTCATACTTGTGGTCTACCTTGGATGGGGGAATACTCTGCACACTTACACTGCATAACTGCTCCTTGCCTTGCTTGGACACATCCAGAGCCACTACAATGGGGAGTGGAGTGCAACAAGTAGGTCACAGTTTGAAATCTCTCTGGCTGACGGTGATGACTCTATCACTCATACCTCTCAACCTCAGAGCAAGAAATCTGGACAAAGCCATACATAGAAGTGGGACACAGGCCCAAAAATAAAGACAATTTTTAAATATTGCTTTTATAAACTTAGAAAGATAATAGAATAGTAGTAGATCTTGCATTAGTATGAATTTTTGAAGGGTATAAAATCTGAAACTCAAATGTCTCCCATTATTTTCCAACTTCAATCATTAATGATTTGCTACTAATCTGCCAGAAAACCACAATTTTATGAAAAACCGACCAAATATGTTATGCAAAAATATAAAATTGCCACACAATACAGCTGGGAACCTGTCAAAGAAGGGACACCTTTATAAAATTAGTACTGTTAACTTGAACAGCTGACAAAATAAGAGCATCTAAATGCATTTCTGAAATAAAAGTAATCTATAACTCTGATCATTAGTTATTTATAATTGTAAACCCTCCACGTTTTCTTCCAAAATTGCCATTTTGCATAGGGATTATTAAGGGGAGAGCAACATTTTGAGCCAAAATTGGAGACAGTTGAGAGGTTTGGATAATCCTAATTCTATAAAGTGATTTATTTGCACGTACCTCTCAACCTCTTAATGCAGGAAACCTGGATATGGCCAAATATATTGGGGGAACATACAAACAGTACTAAAAAGACAGTTGATAGAATAACAGGTCTTGCTTTAGCATGCATTTTTCTGAAGGTTATGACATCTGAAACTTAATGTCTGTCATTATTTAGTGACTTCATTCCTAAATGATTTGGCAGAAAAACACAAATTTATGAGGAACAAACCAAAAATAAGAAGCAAAAATCTATTCATTCTGCAAAAGTTTGAACAGTTGAGAGGTATAGTTGAGCCGTGGCTGTCTGAGTTTGCTGCCCCCCCCTCACAAAGTCATGGTCGAATGGAGCGTCCCCCCTGCAGCCATTCCAATGTCCCATTCCTTGGTTAAGTCGCCCCATTTGCTGTAAAAACTGTAATGTGCATACTGCATTACTTCTGCGATGATATGGATTTCATTTGAAAGTTTTATTTTATATTTTACAGCATAAACCCTAATATAGATCTGCTAAACAAAGCAATGCAGTCTCAGAATGAAAATAGACTTAGCATTAAAACTTCTCTGCCCTTGAAACTCGCATTCATTGAAATAGCATTGAAACCCACATTCAAAGAAAACACATTTTGCCAGTGGCAGATAAAGATTAATTTTGGGCTGATGTTCTTCGTCTTCCATTGCTGCAGTCCTGACTATTGGGGTATAGTCCGCGTCCAGTCGGCCCGAATACCAGAGTATAAGGCTGACGTCGGTCAGGGCGCATTAGACTGACGTCAGTACGTCAGAGTACTAATGCGCATGACCGACGTCATATCCTCAGTCTTTTTTGCCGCATGGTCCGATGCAGAAGCAGTTTTGCGAGTGCAGGTTGGCGTACTGAAATATTTCCGAAACCGGAGTTTCAGACCGAAACAGAGTTGGCTAAGTACCCGTTGGGAACATTTTGGTTTTTCTTGCCTCAGTATTTTACGGATGTCAGAAAAAGTGAATAACTGTATTTCTTGTGGGAAACAGATACCTCATAGGGATTATCATACCTTGTGTATACCTTGTTTAGGGCCTGAGCACGACGTTGTTGGTTGCCGCTCTTGTGCTAGGTTTAACAAACGCACTATTAAGAGGAGGGGCCC